>NW_024068357.1:0-160043 GCF_009389715.1 Phoenix dactylifera | reverse complement strand
AAATTTTTTTCACTCTGATTCAACTTGTCTTCTACTTAAAATTTGCATTTCAATCTGTTTCTTTCCATATTATTGTGTTGTATAGAAGTTTCATCCTTAGCTATGACAGGTTGATACATAATGATAGATGTTGAATAGAGATCTATAATAGTGAGAGAGATACTAGTCCTAGGTTTCATTTTGTTTAAGTTACAACAGATTTAGAGGGCGAGTCTTGGTGTAATGGTATAAGATTACTCCATTATGACTTTAGGTTCCATAGGTTAAAAATACAGAAGCAACGCCTCTGCACACAAGGGTAAGGCTGTATATATCTAACCCTCTCCATACCTTATAGTGGGAGGATCCTCATGCATTGGGGTCCCCTTAATAATAATGGATAGTATTGGTTAACAAACCACCTATTTATCCTTTGTATAACTAAGGGACAAGATTTAATTGTACAATTAATTCTTTTTTTAAGTATCTATACTACTACAAAACTCAATTTTTTTATAGAAATTCATCTAGACAATTTATAAATATATTGTTTGTTTTGGCTTGTACATATCTTAGAATTTTCAACTAACTGCATTCAACATGCAACATTCTAGGTACAATATAGAATAGCATATCATAGCAATAATTGATATTTGTACTTAAGGATGCTTGGTATGTCATTTATGTATTTCTATAAAGTATATTCCAATACCTACTTATTTTAAGTTATTTTTGATTGTGACACATTCATCAAAAAAGATGGTTATAGACGAGTTGCTTGATTGGATTAGGTTATAACAATTAGTTTGGTAACTGAGTTTAATTTTTGAACTAGGTGTTCAATTTTGGAGTAGATTTTGATTTTATGGGGTAAAATTATCGTTTGAAAAATACAAATAAAAATCATTTTGTCGAATTGGATGTCTATTTTTTATCAATTAGTTAGGAATTAGTATATGTTAGAGTATAGTTTTTTGTAATATTTTATTTTATAGTAGGAAGGCAACAAATGAGAGTCTATACTTGGACATAATTTCTTCTTTCTTAGTCTAGAAAGCAACAATAGCATCTAAACAACAATAGTTTGTAGTGGCATGCAGTGTCATATCGAATCCTAAGTAAAGGACTTAAGATTTCTTTCATTATAAGTACTTGGCCATAACTAGCTATATTGATGGTTGCATAGTCCCCTACCTATAGTTAATCATGGCCCGTACATGTATGCTCTAGAGCAGTTTAGAGGAGAATAGAGAGGGAGCTTTTCTCAAACTATTATTTTTTAATAATTTCATCTATATAACAATAAAATCTAAATAGTCTTTCTCTAGTTTTTTCATAGAGACTCGACAACTCTCTCTCCTTTTAAGCATCCCTTAGCCTAGCCTCATTGCTATTTTTTTTTTAGCCGAAAAGCCTCCTCTCCTGTGCCCTTCTCTTTTCTTCCCTCGCCCCTATTCTCTCCCCCCCTTCCTCCTTTTTCTTTCTTACGTGTTGTCTTGGCAACCCTCGTGTCCATGGTAATAGTAGTTTCGCCATCTAAATTTTGGTGGTTTGAGGCACATGTTCAGGTTGAAAATATTTTTTCTATCCACACATATACCCATCTCATCTCTCTTTAGCTCCAAGACTTGTGGCAGTGGCTTGATGATTGGAGATTTCTCGTGGTCACCATTATTTGTGTAATGGCTAGATAATGACTACTAACACAACCTATAGATCAGCCCAATTAGAAGATTCCTAAACCCTCAACCTAAACCAACCTTATCCTCTCTCTCTGTGTTTCTTTTGGTTCACACGTTTGCCTACCGCTACTCATGGTCACTTTTCTCTCATAATTCTCTCTTCAATCTACCATTTCTCTTTTACACATAACCTCTTAACCAAGCCTCTTCCTCTCTCTATCTCCCTTGTAATCTCTCTCTCATAACTCTCTTTCTCATCTTTCTTCTATTTCTTTCTCATAGATCTTACCTTGCTCTTTTTTATGAGTTCTTTCACAAGATCCGGAACTAGAATATCACATATTGAGGAAATATAGGGAGAGGAGCCCCTGTTATGTGATAACCATTTTTAAAAGTTGGGCAATTGCTATTGAGGATAACTTATATATATGCTCATTTTGAAGCTAACTTTGGGACCACATTTTTGTACTAAATCTTTATTGATTTAGTCAATATATGGGTTAAAATGGGCTGAAAATTTGGCATAAGTTCTATATTTAGCATGATTTTGGAGACATAACTTGATGTATACATATCCATTTAGGATGAAAAATACCTATTTCAAGGTGACTTCGAGAATTTATGCTTTGAGCTTTGGCTAATTTGATCACTACAAGAGATCGAAAATATAACTAAGATCTCTTGGCAAGATTAATTTGTAGAATTGGACAATTCAATAGAAATATAGATTGTTGGGATATGGTAATTTCAATTGTATGGTGCTTGTGCAATGTTCAATAAAAAGTGTGAGTGTACTGTAGATAGAGTAGCAATCACTTTATTTTGCTATATATTTATGAGTATATGTGTAACAATCTAGACCCCATCCAAAAAGGCTAGACTTAAGATAGGATGGCAGCTGGCCAGATATTTTCGATACCCAAACTATCCGAACCCTAATAGGATCTATTTAGCAAAGCCCTATAGGATTTGGAAAGGGTTTGGGATTTAAAATTAAAACTTGTTAAGGTTTGGGCTGTAGGATTTTAAATGAATTCAGATACAGATAAGGGCAAATTTTGCAGGTACCCTACCACTTGCCATTCCTACCTTAAGGTATTATTAAGTACCTAAGATCTATCCGATTCATATCTAATGTAGGACTAAAGACACACCCATAAGGGTCCTCAAAAACTCCCCCAGTTTAAGCCTTGGCATCTGCATCAGGATAAAAGTTTAAATCTATTGCAAATCTAATTATTACAAGTCTAATGTGGAAGTTTTATTACATGTTTTATTGAAGTGGTTGCATTCTTCGTATTAGTGAGTGTATACATAATGTAGTTCACATGGCATGGGATCAATTATGTATAAAAGGGATTATAGAATAAAAACATCATGAGTTTTTGATAGTGAGTTTTATTGATAGATTTAATTATGTTGTATTATTGGGACTATTGTTATGGATTTTTGTGCGACATTTTTATAGTTGATTGATGCCTGTCATTAGGCAAATCATGACAACCGATTGAAGCCTATCATGGGGCAAATCATGATCGTGTAACAGAAGATGCTTGTCATAGGGTGAATCATGACATTGGTTGCCTAATATCATGATGAGAATGGACAACAAACTGAAAGTTAAATAAGTTATTTATCATGATGTATTATTTAAACATGTCCAAACTTGGAAATTGTAAATTATTTTAGCTATTGAGTTAGTGGTAATCTTCATATTGTATGTGTTGGGGGAATAAGATTTTTCCCCCCAAGTGACACGAATGCCCCCAAGAAGCCGCACAATCGCTGACCCTCAACAGCCAAAGTCGGCGTCCGACCTCGGAACGTCCGACCTCGGAACGCCCGACCTCAAGACATCCGACCTCGAGACCTCCGACCTAGAAAAATCCTGATGCTCAAGTCTACCCTTGTCAGCCACCTACTACGACCGTACTCCTCCGAGGTCCAACTGAGGACCATATCCTGCCGCTGCTTCAGCATTTATTGCACATGGCTACTGTAAACCTCCAGTTCATCAACAATCAATGCGGGTCTCCGGCTTACTCCACAATTAATGCGGATCTCCGGCCTACTCTGCAATTAAATGCGGATCTCCGGCTTACTCCACATTTAATGCGTATGGCTCCTGTCATCTACGGACTCTCAGCTCTCCACGGCGAAGTTAGCCCAGCAGAGTCTGGTCAACCATGATAAGTCTCTGATCTCGGCCATACCTCCGACACCAATGCAATGATTCGCCTGGTAGCGTACTGGTTCGGGTCGTACGACGCCCTCACCGCCGACATCAGCACAATGATTCGCCTGACCGTGCGCCGACCTGAGCCACATGCCGAGCCGTACTATGGCCTCGCCCTGTTACATCACAGGTAAACCGACCCCCACCTATAAAAGGGAGCCTTGGCTTCTCAGGAGGGGGTTGGGAAATTCCGTGCCCTACAAACACTGTTTATCTCCTCTCTACACACTTTGCCCCCTCCCTGACTTGAGCGTCGGAGGGCCGGCGCCGGAAAACCCGGCCACCGGCTTGCCTGCAGGCACCCAGACGTGGACGCCGCCCGCTGACGGATCGCCGCCCCGCCATGAGACCCCCTGCTCCTCTCTCCGGCCACCCCAAACGGAGACGCCGCCCGCCGACTGGTCGCCGCCCCGCCGTGGTGACCCGCAGCTCCCTCTCCCCGACCGAAGATTGCCCCCGAGTCCAATTTCCAGCAACAGTTGGCGCTAGAGGAAGGGACCGGAGTAGCAGTCATGAAGTTGAGAAGTAAGGGAGCCTCCAACGTCTCCCGGCGTCCCCCGCAAAGTCCTGGACGCTCCGTCCAGAATTCTCCAACTCCGGCTGACCTAGTTCCTCAGGTCCAGCCGGAACAGTTCAATGCCTTGGTACAGCAAGTCCAGGCCCTGGCCGCCGCCATTCAGGGCCTACGACGCGAGAAGCTTTACCAACGCTCCCCCCCGCGGACTCAGGTCCCGCCGGAGTGTCGCCCCAACGGCCCGGTCTTCTCAAGCCAAAATCTGCGTGGCTCCTCCAGAGCCAACAACGAAGAACGGACTTCTCCCCGGAGGGAACCACTGGGGGAAGATTTCGACAGAGACCCCCAACTTTCTGAGGCTGAGTCAGCCCCAGACCACCGCGAACCGGCGGCGGATCACGGCAACAATACCGCGGGCGGGGGAGCTCGACCGACAAAGTGGAGCATCTCGAGCGCCAGATTGCGGCGCTCCACAACAAGAAGGCGAGGCAAGAGGGAGACTTTGAGTTCACTACCAAGTCCCCCTTCTCCTGTCAGATCGAGGACGAGCCGGTCCCGCGAGGTTCAAAATGCCTCAGGTGGAACCCTACAGCGGAATCACCGACCCTACTCGACCACTTGGAGAGCTATCGGGCCTCATGGCCCTACAAGGGTCCTCGGAGGCCGTACTTTGCAAGGCTTTCCCCAGCAACCCTCCGAGGGACCGCTCGCGCTTTGGTTCTCTGGACTGAAGCCGACACGGTATCCTCTTTTGAGCAACGCGGCAGGCAGTGTTCGCCACTAATTTTGCTGCCAGCCGACGCCAACGACGGACGTCAGATTTCCCTCTTGGACATCAAACAGAAGGAGGGGGAATCCCTTAAGGAGTACTTGGACCGCTTTAACCCGCCGCCACCTGGGAAGTTCGCGAGCTAGACCAGTCAGTAGCCATGTTGGCTTTGAAGACTGGGGTTCGCTCCTACCGATTCCTCTTCTCCATCGAGAAGCAGCTTCCCGGCCGACTTCACCGAGATGCTGGCCCGAGCCCGGAAGTACGCCAAGGCCCGAGAAGGCGGTCGCCTCCAGGCGGGGAGCAATTGAGCCCGCCTCAAAGAAGCAGAAGAAACGCCGCGAGGAACGAGGCCGACAAAGGAGTCGATCTCCCCGTCGAGAGAAGAATCTCCCCGGCTGAGGAGCCCGCCCCGGCAGCAGGGACGACCTCAGCAGAGGAACCCCTCCTCGACCGAGGTCTCCACCATGGCCTCGGACGTACACGGGGAGGTACGAGAACTACAACGCCTGTCAATGCTCCCCGGGCCGAGATCCTGATGGAAATCGAGGGTCGGGACTTCTTCCGACCCCCGCCTCCTATGCGAGACATGGGAGTTCCCCATAATCCCAGGAAGTACTGTCGCTTCCGATCGGGACTGTGGGCACGACACGGAGGACTGCTTCCAGCTCCGGGATGAGATAGAAGCACTCATCCGTCAGGGAGTACTCAACCGGTTCGTGAGGAACCGACATGAGGAAAGGAGGCCGGCGGAGAATACCATACCGTCCGAGAATCCGGACGACAATGCCCATTGCCCGGCACTATCAAACATGATTGGGAGGGCCTCGGCAGGAACGGCCGCCCAGAGAGCACCCCCGAAGCGCTCACGGCACTGATGAAGTCATCTCGTTCTCGGACGAGGACTTAGGAGGGGTCGAGACCCCTCATGATGACGCTGTGGTCATCTCTATGATTGTAAATAGGTTTGATGTAAAGCGTGTCCCTAGTTGACAATGAAAGTTCAGCCAACGTTTTGTATTATCATGCCTACCAAAAAATGGGGTTGCCAGAAGGACATCTCCGGAGAATTAATGCCCCACTGGTTGGGTTCACTGGGGATTCAGTCCCAGTTGAAGGAGAGACCGGCTTCCTTGTCACAGTTGGCCTCGCTCGCCGGGAGAGCTACGGTAAGGACGGACTTCCTTGTGGTCCGTCTGCCCTCAGTCCTACAACGCCATCCTTGGACGGCCAGGGCTAAACGCCCTTCGAGCCGTGGTTTCAACCCGCCATCTGCTCATGCGATTCTCCCACCGCCCAAGGAGTAGGCGAGGCCGCGGAGACCAGCTGGTCGCCAAGCAATGCTACATGGCGGCCCACGGAGTGAAGCCACCAACCGGGGCAACGATTCGGCCAACGGGCCCCCTCATTACCCATAGAAACCCTCGATGCGAGGGACACCCCTTGGAAAGAAGCAAGTAGAGCCCGGTGAGCTTCTTGTTCAAGTTCCACTACGAGAAAATTTTCCTGAGCTAACTGTGCAGGTCGGCTCCGGCCTTGGCGCCTGCGAGAGGGACCACCTCGTCAGCTTCCTGCGGGACAATGCTGACGTCTTCGCCTGGTTCGCCCGCGGACGTCCAGGAATTGACCCTGAGGTCATGGTCCATCGGCTCCAGGTGAAGCCAACTAGCAGACCTGTGAAGCAGAAGAAAAGGGGCTCTGCCCCGGAACGGCAACGAGCTGCTGCCGAGGAGGTGGACAAACTCCTCGGAGCCGGCTTCATTCCGAAGGTCTCCTACCCGGACTGGCTCGCCAACGTAGTCCTCGTAAGAAGGCCAATGGGAAAATGGCGTATGTGGCGTGGACTTACACCGACCTGAACAAGGCCTGCCCGAAAGACAGCTTTTTCCTTCCCAAGCATCGACCAGCTCGTCGACTCCACTTCAGGACACCAACTGCTAACTTTTATGGACGCCTTTTCAGGTACAATCAAATCCGAATGGCGGCCGGAAGACGAGGAAAAGACGGCCTTCATCACCGACAAGGGCACCTACTGCTACAAGGTGATGCCCTTCGGCCTGAAGAATGCTGGAGCCACCTATCAGAGGCTGGTCAGCCAAATTTTCAAAGATCAGATCGGCCGAAATATGGAAGTCTACGTGGACGACATGCTGGTAAAAAGCCGAGCGGCGGAACACCACATAGCGATCTCAACGAGACATTCACCAAGCTCAGGAGATACCCAAATGAAGCTCAACCCGGCGAAGTGTGCATTCGGGGTCACCTCGGGCAAGTTCCTGGGTTTCATAGTGACCCAGCGCGGAATTGAAGCCAACCCGGAGAAAATCCGGGCACTGCAAGAGATGTCGCCTCCGAAGACAGTTAAGGAGGTGCAGCGGCTCGCAGGGCGAGTTGCCGCCTTGGGAAGGTTCGTCTCTCGGTCAGCCGAGCGCTGCCTCCCTTTCTTCAAAAGCCTCAAACGGCCGAAAGACTTCCGGTGGTTAGAAAATGCCAGCCGAGCCTTTGAAGAGCTCCGGGGCCTTCTGGCCTCTCCCCCGCTGCTCACCAAGCCCCAGAAGGGCGAGGTTCTTTATCTATACCTGGCCGTCTCCCCGGCCGCAGTGAGCTCAGTCCTCGTCCGGGAAGAGGACAAGCTCCAAAAGCCGGTCTATTACACCAGCCGGGTTCTCAGGGATGCTGAGACCCGATATTCTAAACTTGAGAAGTCCATCTTCGCTCTCATCATCTCGGCTCGGAGACTCAGGCCTTACTTCCAAGCCCACACAATAGCTATATTGACCCGACCAGCCTATGAAGCAAATATTGCAAAGGTCGGATCGTGCGGAGAGGATTGCCAAATGGGTGGTCGAGCTCGGGGGAATTCGACCTCGAATATCGGCCCAGGCCGGCTATCAAGGCCCAAATACTTGCCGACTTCATCGTGGAATGTACCCCTGCCGGACGACCCCGAGTTGCCACCCGTATCCGCGGAGGAAGCCCGAGGTAGCCATGGGTCCTGCACTCGGACGGGTCTTCAACCTCGGGGGGTAGCGGAGCCCGGACTCATCCTCACCAGTCCAGACGGAGGGGTGGCCGAGCAAGCCTTGCGCCTCGAATTCCCGGCCTCGAACAACGAGCCGAGTATGAGGCTCTCATCGCCGGACTCAAGCTGGCGAAAGAACTGAAAGTGGAAGACCTGACGGCCTTCAGCGACTCCCAGCTGGTAGTGAACCAGATCCAAGGAGACTTTGAAGCTAAAGAGCCATCCATGCAAAAGTATCTCCAAAAGGTGCGGGAACTTACGTCTGCCCTGAATTCTTTCAATATTCAGTACATTCCCAGAGCGGAAAACCTCAGGGCAGACCAGCTGTCCAAATTGGCAACCTCCCGCATGAGCGAGCTTCCCAAGGGAAACAACGCTCGAGTATCTTCAGATCCCCAGCACGGAGGAACCCGAGCCCACCATGTGCATCGACTCCGAGCCAAGCTGGATCGATGGGGCTCGTCTGCTACCTCCAAGACGGGACCCCTACCTCATGACGAGACGGAGGCTCGCCGAATCAAGCGCCAAGCCCCCCGGTATGTCTTGTACGAGAATAGGCTTTATCGACGATCATTTACTTCTCCCCTTCTCAGATGCCTCCGCCCCTCCAAGGCGGACTATGCCCTCCGAGAGGTCCATGAAGGAATCTGCGGAAATCACCTGGGGGGTCGGGCACTGGCCCATAAGATCCCGCGGCAAGGATATTACTGGCCCACACTCTAGAGGGATGCAACAGATTTCGTCCGCAAGTGCGACCGATGTCAACGGAACGCTAATATCCAGCGCCGACCTTCGGCCCTGCTGACCTCCATCATCGCCCCCTGGCCGTTTGCCCAATGGGGGATCGACATCCTGGGGCCCTTTCCCCTGGCCACCGGACAGAGAAAGTTCCTGGTCGTCTCCATCGACTACTTCACCAAATGGGTTGAAGCCGAACCTGTAGCCCGGATCACCGAACAAAAGATGCGGGACTTCGTGTGGAAGTCCATAATTTGCAGATTCGGGCTACCTCGTATCCTTATATCCGACAATGGTCGGCAGTTTGACAATGTCCATTTCAGGGAATTTTGTTCTGAGCTTGGCATTGATCACCGTTTTACCTCGGTTGCCTATCCCCAGACAAACGGGGAGACTGAGGTAACTAACTGTACTATTTTGCAGGGACTCAAGACTAGGCTCGATCGGTCCAAAGGACAGTGGGTCGAGGACTTGTATAACGTCCTCTGGGCGTATCGAACTACTTTCCGACTGCCCACGGGAGAGACCCCCTTCAACCTAGCATACGGCACTGAAGCCGTCATCCCGCTAGAGATCGGCCTTCCTTCCCCAAGGGTGGAGCATTACGACCCCGACACCAATTCCTCCCAGCTCAGGAGCAACTTGGACCTCATTGAAGAGACACGAGAGGTCGCCCGGGTTCGTATGGCAAGATACCAACAGAGAACGGCCCAATACTACAACTCCAGAGTCAAGCCCAAGCTCTTCAAAGTGGGGGACCTCGTCCTCAGAAGAGCCGAGGCTTCTCAACCGACCGAGCAAGGAAAGCTCGCCCCAAATTGGGAAGGGCCGTATCAAATCGCCCGGGTACAACGACCAGGGGCATACAAATTGAAGTCCCTGGACGGGACTCTGATCCCGCGAAGCTGGAACTCTGAGAATCTACGAGTGTACTACCAATGAAACCCCATGGGGTTTAAGACGATCGGGACCATAGATTCAATCTCTTTTCTGCGAATGAATCGCCTATTTTAATGATTACAATTTTCTACTAATGTAGGGTCATTTTGTGATCCTCAGATTCCTCGACTGAGGTCGGGATGCCCCGAGGCTCGACCGTAGAGTCCCAAACTCCCTCGACCTCGGGAAGTATCGCAGGACGATGAGACATCGGCTTGGCGCAAGATTCCCTCGACTAAGGTCGGGATGCCCCGAGGGTCGACCGTAGAGAACCAGACTCCCTCGACCTCGGGAAGCATCGCAGGTCGGTAGAGCGTGCCCAGACCCGCCGACCTGACGAACGATCCCTCGACTAAGGTCGGGATGCCCCGAGGGTCGACCGTAGAGAACCAGACTCCCTCGACCTCGGGAAGCATCGCAGGTCGGTAGAGCGTGCCCAGACCTGCCGACCTGACGAACGATCCCTCGACTAAGGTCGGGATGCCCCGAGGGTCGACCGTAGAGAACCAGACTCCCTCGACCTCGGGAAGCGTCGCAGGCCGGTAGAGCGTGCCCAGACCCGCCGGCCTGACGAACGATCCCTCGACTAAGGTCGGGATGCTCCGAGGGTCGACCGTAGAGAACCAGACTCCCTCGACCTCGGGAAGCGTCGCAGGCCGGTAGAGCGTGCCCAGACCCGCCGGCCTGACGAACGATCCCTCGACTAAGGTCGGGATGCCCCGAGGGTCGACCGTAGAGAACCAGACTCCCTCGATCTCGGGAAGCGTCGCAGGTCGGTAGAGCGTACCCAGACCCGCCGACCTGGCGAACGATCCCTCGACTAAGGTCGGGATGCCCCGAGGGTCGACCGTAGAGAACCAGACTCCCTCGACCTTGGGAAGCGTCGCAGGTCGGTAGAGCGTGCCCAGACCCGCCGACCTGACGAACGATCCCTCGACTAAGGTCGGGATGCCCCGAGGGTCGACCGTAGAGTCCCAAACTCCCTCGACCTCGGGAGGCACCACAGGTCAGCAAAGCGTCCACAGACCCGCCGACCTGACGCGAGATCCCTCGACCAAGGTTGGGGCGCCCCGAGGTCCGACCATAGGGTCTCAAGCTCCCTCGACCTCGCAAAAAGCTACAAATCAATAAAGTCTCCCCAAATCCTCTCAACCTCGGCGGGTGCCGTCGGGTCCGTGAGAAAGCCCGAGCCCCCTTAAAGTCAAAAATGACTCTGGAGGTCGACGAGGAAGGGAGGCAACCTACTCCGCCATGTGAAGCACAACTCTGAGAAGGCAAGAGGTACATCTAACTCGACGCCCTCCTTGTCAAATTTTATCTACATACTGCTAAGCGGAATCTCATCCGACGTTGGAGTCTTATCTCGCCCCAAAGCCGGGCTTCTCCAATGGGTCGGCTTAAGACCGATCTCCTAACCACATTATACATGCTCCGCTCATCAAGTCTCCACAATTTGTACAAAGTCTTCATAAATTAGGGCCCAACACGGCCCCCATGCGTAAACTCCGATGTTTAGCTGAGAAAGTGGTCCCGGCCGCGAGTGTACCGGCCAAACACAGATACCACGGCAATCTTTGAAAATCCCAGCCTTGCTCACCGAAATCTCGGCAGAGTCCGAGAATGATAACTATGAAAACCTTCGGCAATAACTTGATTATTAGCCCACGTTCCCCGCGAAGGATCCAGGGTTGAGTTCGGGAACCCGACTAGACCCCCCCGAATAACGGCACGCACAGACCTAGCCCGGTCTTACTTGAAGGGCTAAGGCCCGACTCTGATGCCTTAGTAGCCTAAAGGCCAGGCATGGCAGATTCTGCGACTCTAAGATCCGAGTTATAGGACTTAGAGAAATTTTCTAGAAACCTAAGCTCGGAGCTCCCTTTGGTCGGAATAACTAAAATCCGAGAAGGCCAAGATATAACTCAGGAAAAAGGGCAACTTCGTTAAGCAGCCCGAAAACTAAAATACAAAGTTAGAGGTCGTCGAGGCGGTTAGCTAAGGCTCTAGCCTCATTCACGACAAGAAAGGGAAAGACTAGCACAGAATGACAAAAGTATTTTTTCATTGACAAAGGGCCGGAAGGCCAATTACAAAATTGGAGGTCGGCCATCCAAGAGCCAACCTCGGATACAATGAAAAAGAAAAAATACGCCAAGTCTTAAGCGGCGGCAGCAACATCCGCGGGGTCGTCCACGGTGATGACCTCGGGACCTTCAGCCAGCACAGGCTCGGGGTCTTCTCCAACTGGCTTAGCACTTCCCAGATCATGCCATCCCCCTTCCCGTTTCAAGTCAGCACCTTTCTTTCTCCCTAACTTGTCTTGCCCACGCTTCTTTAGCATCTCTATCAGGGAAGGATCCATCTTCTCCGCCTGTGCCTCCACAATCTCGTCCGCTGACATGAAAAAATACGCCAAGTCTTAAGCGGCGGCAGCAACATCCGCGGGGTCGTCTGGCACAGTGATGACCTCGGGACCTTCAGCCGGCAGAGGCTCAGGGTCGGGGGCAGGGGCCTCGGGTGCCGCCTCCGGGACGCCGTCCGTCTCGGCCGCCGGTGCCGCCTCCGGGACGCCGTCCGTCTCGGCCGCCCTCGTCGAAGGCTCGGCGGGGTCTTGTTCGTACAATCCTGCCTCGGATGTCAAAATGGCAGGAAGGTCTTCCGTGTCGGACCCGTAGCCCAGGTTCATCCTCGGACGGACCGTCGAAAGGTCGAACTGGGGGCAGAACCGGGCCATCTGCAGCCGGAAATTCTCGAAGCCCCGGAGGAACCCGTCCACCGTCTCCTCCTCGAGCATATCGCAAAACTCCTGCGACCCCTTAAAGAGATCCACGGCGTTCTCGGCTCGCTCGAGCGCCCTCCTCTCCCGAACTTCGAGCTGCTCGATTTTAAGGCGGGAGACTCCGTCTTCGTACTTAAGGCCCGTAACCTCGGACTGGACCTCCCCAAGCGCGCCTCCGAAGCGCGCAAGGCCGACCTGGTCAGGGCGTGAGCAGCCCTTTCCTCCTCAAGCGCCTCCGCCGTAGAGAGGCGCCTGGCCTCGGTGGCCTCTCGCCGAGTCTCGACCTCGGCCAACGCCGCCTCCAGCTCGGCGATCCTTTTCTTAGCCGGCTCCAACTGCCGGCTGACCCGCCGGGTCTCTTCCTGACATCCCTGGGCGATGAACACCAGGGTGTCGAGCTCGTGAACATGCTGTAAAGAAAGAGACAAAATGATCGTAAGTTAAAAACATATGGATTCGCTAACAACTTTAAGGAAATCGAGAAAAGGACTTACCCGGGCGGTGTTGCAGTAGGTACTGTCAACGACCTCTTCCAGCGAAATATTCCGGAATTCGGCCCGGTCCGCCGGAAGCATCACACGCCGGAACACGGCGCGTGCGACCTCAGCATCATGAATAGCTGAACTCCCCTCGGGGATAGGGGAGTCCAGCTCATCCGACTCCTCTTGAAAGTACCTTGAGGAGCTCGGCACGTCCGGCCTCGGGATCTCGGGGCCGCTTGCTTCAGGGCCCCTGGTCGGCTCGGGCCCCGAGCGCTGTGAGGAACCCGAAGCCGGGCCCTCCCGCTGGGCAATAGGGGGCAAGGCAAGGAGGGGCCGCTGGGCCCGCGTCGCTGACGACCCGCGCCCGCCTCGGGTCGGCTGTAGAGGCCCCCGCCTCAAGGCCACTCGTCCCGGCCGACGTGGAAGCGCCGGCCGACCTCGCCCTCTTCCGAGGCTGGGGCATAGCTCCCCCGGCCTCGGCCTCTCGCCTCCTCAGGCGGGAAAAAAGTGATGTGTTGCTGGTCGGCATATGGGGAATATCTGAAATCAAAAATTTCACTAAGTGTCAGACCAGTGGCAGTAAAAACAAAGGACAAGGAAAGAAAGTAATGTAACTACCCTTACCCTCGGGGCGCGCCGAGCTCAGACCCACGCTCGCCAGGGCATCCTTCCGTAGGAGCTCGGTCAGGTCGTAGCCCTTCCCGAGGGCTCGGAGAGAGTCCAGGGTCCTCTGCTCCCTCCCCGAGGGCTCGGAGAGCTTGTTGAGGGCCTTCAACCGAGGATGTCCCCACCTCGGATTGAACCCCCACGGCGCCTCGGACGCGAGGAAGAAAAATTTCCCCTTCCACTCATGTATAGAGGAAGGGGCCCCGTGAAAGAGCGACATACCGCCTCGGAAGGCAAAGTATAACCACTCCGCGTCCGCCGGGTTCTTCTTTAATAAGAAACACCGACGGAAGACGCTCACGGTAATCGGGATCCCATGCCCGAGACACAGGGAGAGGAACCCGATGATGGTTCTCCACGAGTTTGGGGCGAGCTGTGCTGGGACGAGTTGGTACTCGACCAGCAAGTTGCTCACGAACTCGTGAACAGGGAACCGTAGGCCGGCCCAAAGCGTCTCGCGGTAAACCGCGATTCGACCTGGGGGCGGCTGCGTCACCCTGTCTTCCGGCCCCGCAGTTTCGAGACGAAACCCAGGCTGGAAGAAAAATCGGGAGCGGATTAACTCCAACTCCTCCCCTGATAGACTTGACCCTACCTCCTTCGGACCAAGACCCATTTCACAGGAGAGCGAAATAAAATTAAAAGCAGAGGATGAAAACTGGGAGGAAAAGAGAAGAGGAACCCTAGCAATCACAGGGTAGGGACCTACTGGACATCGCCGGAAATCGCTCCGGGCACCGACGGCGAGGTTCGGTTGAGGAAGGAAGCGAGGAAGAAAGACAACAAAAATAAGAGGCAGCCAAATAAAACCTTTAGGGCAAACTCGAGGGGCTTATATAGACCCCCTTGACGGCCCAAATCGGCAGGGTCGGTTCCCATCCCCCGACCGGATTGCGCCACATGTCGACCTCGGAGGCCGAGGCACCGTATTCACTCCGGATCAATAAATCGGGTACGAAATCGAAGCCCTGTCCCATCGGACCTCGGGGCCTCATTATGGGTCCGCAGAATCGAATCGCCTTGAAGAACGAGCGGACGGCACCTCCGCTCCCCTCATTTAATAAGGCCCTAGGGCACGTGGAGCCCCGATGTAGCCTCCACCTCGCCGGATCCATGATCCAGTAATACGAGATCGGAAGCGTCCGACCCTAGGTCATGTCGCGTGTCCGTTTTGAACCCCGTAACGGCACACTCATTGATAAGCGGGGAGTCTCGATTACGGGATCGAGGCGCCGCCTCGTTGAGCCCGAGGACCCTCATCATGGGTCCGCCGCACGAAGCAATCTTGGCGATCCAAGAGACGCCACCCCCGTTACATCCGCTCCGAGAAACGTAAGGATACGAGCTCCACCATAAGTTCGCTGAATAAAGCAACCTCGAAACGCCCAAGGGCGCAGGTCTCGCCATAAAAACTCCGAGAAACACGAGGGCGCGGACGAGATTCGCCCCCCAATTTTAATGATAGACTTTACTTCCCACGTCCGAGCCCGCAAGCCGCTCGAACTCGGAAGTCGGGGGGTAGTGTTGGGGGAATAAGATTTTTCCCCCCAAGTGACACGAATGCCCCCAAGAAGCCGCACAATCGCCGACCCTGAACAGCCAAAGTCGGCGTCCGACCTCGGAACGTCCGACCTCGGAACGCCCGACCTCAAGACATCCGACCTCGAGACCTCCGACCTAGGAAAATCCTGATGCTCAAGGTCTACCCTTGTCAGCCACCTACTACGACCGTACTCCTTCGAGGTCCAACTGAGGACCATATCCTGCCGCTGCTTCAGCATTTATTGCGCATGGCTACTGTAAACCTCCAGTTCACTCAACAATCAATGCGGGTCTCCGGCTTACTCCACAATTAATGCGGATCTCCGGCCTACTCTGCAATTAATGCGGATCTCCGGCTTACTCCACATTTAATGCGTATGGCTCCTGTCATCTACGGACTCTCAGCTCTCCACGGCAAGTTAGCCCAGCAGAGTCTGGTCAACCATGATAAGTCTCTGATCTTGGCCATACCTCCGACACCAATGCAATGATTCGCCTGGTAGCGTACTGGTTCGGGTCGTACGACGCCCTCACCGCCGACATCAGCACAATGATTCGCCTGACCGTGCGCCGACCTGAGCCACATGCCGAGCCGTACTATGGCCTCACCTTGTTACATCACAGGTAAACCGACCCCCACCTATAAAAGAGAGCCTTGGCTTCTCAGGAGGGGGTTGGGAAATTCCGTGCCCTACAAACACTATTTATCTCCTCTCTACACACTTTGCCCCCTCCCTGACTTGAGCGTCGGAGGGCCGGCGCCGGAAAACCCGGCCACCGGCTCGCCTGCAGGCACCCCAGACGGTGGACGCCGCCCGCTGACGGATCGCCGCCCCGCCGTGAGGACCCCCTGCTCCCTCTCACCGGCCACCCCAAACGGAGGACACCGCCCGCCGACTGGTCGCCGCCCCGCCGTGGTGACCCGCAGCTCCCTCTCCCTCGACCGAAGATTGCCCCCGGGTCCAATTTCCAGCAACAGTATGCATAGCCATTATTTGTGTATTATCATACTTCTTTACTTGTTATTTTAATAAAACAAAATGTATATTGAATTGGTTTTTTTTTTTTTAAATTGGTGAATTTCTCTTTAAATTGAAGTGTGTACAATTAAGAATTTATTCGTTGTTAAGCTTATAGCTTTCTTCTTTTCCAGATGAACGAATTAGTAAAACTCAGTTGTCTCGAGGATGCAGTTGGAGTATTATCAATCTTTCTTTCATTTGAGACCTTGTTGGTCAGAACCTTGTATTGTAGTTGTTCGACTGGTATTATATCATCATGTGGAACTATTATTTAATCCATACCAAATGTTGGTATCGTTATGCTTGTGTTAAATATTTTTTTTTATTACTTTAAGATTTGGATGCTCATAGACCTTAAGCTAGGTTATGTGCAGGAAGTTATTTAGATCCTTTCCATATATATCTTTGTCTAGCTGACATTGTATTTAGTTGATTGATAGATTAGGCTTGAGATACTTTACAGGGCTGAGCATTGCGAGGTGTCTACCCTGTCGGCAGTATCATGTTAGGGCATGATAGATGGTGTTTAATCGTTGGTGGTAGTAAGGATGCCAGTTTTGACATGTTTTTGATTAGATTTTTAAATTTGACTGGGTCAAATTTGAATTTCAAATTGATGGATATTATAGTGCTCTGGGGTCCCCTCAAACCAAGACTCATAGGTACCACTAGATTTGAGATAAATATATATTACTACAGAAGGAGTTTTAGAAGAAAAATCATGTTCGAATTGTGGTTACCAATCGACAACATTAGAGTGGCTATTTAAATCCCCACTAATGGCTATGACTATGCCATTAGATGACTATACTTAACTAGAATTAAGCTAAACAAGAAATTTCAATAAGGATATATGTGGACTTTTGGCTAGATGGTACATCGGGTTAAAAATTAGCCTCCGCTTTAGGTCGGGCTTTAGGCTTGGTTTAAAAGGTCTCAGGATTGAATTCAGGTTTAGGTTATGGAGGCCAAACAGAAATCAAGCCTAACCTGATGCTCGCCACTAAACTCCGCCCCCCACCCATCCTGATCCCACTCCCTTGATAAATTATTTGTTAGACTAAGTTCACATGGACTAGTCCAACCAGAAAGCAACACATGGAATAGTAATTACTTTTTCCTCTTTTTTTTTTCTTTATATGTGTAATAGCAATATGCACCATGATGAATTTAGCAGCAGTGCAAAGTGTATGCGGTTCAACTAATAAGGTTTCCTAAAATGCTTATCTAGGGTGCTATAACTAGGCCTTGACTGTGCACTAGGATGTTACCAACAGTATTAGTACCCTAATAAAGCCATGTTCTACATATGCCATACCTCTTTGAAGTATTGATAAAGTATTTTTATTTTATTCATGGATGTTTTTGGACAATTGACTATAGCATGTGATGCCTATTTGGTATTAGGTATCCAAGATCTATAGGAACAAATAGGAAACATTGTTGTTTGATGGGTAATTGATGGAGAACAAAGACTCCAGATCCCTATTCCTTAAAACTATGTTTGGATGGTGAAATGGGAATGGAATAAGCTAGTTATTCTATCTTATTTCATGTTTTGTTCACAACCAAAGACTCCTACTTGGCCATTTAGTATAGGCCAATTTTGTCCCCAAAAAAAAAATCTACCTCAAGGTCCCCAGAACCATGCGGTGAATGAACTCGAGGTTCCAGAGCTTCCTGGCTTATCAAGGTCCCCAGATCGCCTCTAACCATTGCCTGCTCCTGATCTCTATAGCAGATTACATCAGCCATCGACCCCCGTTCTTCTTTAAGAAGATGTGGTTGTCGTACCCCAAATTCTGGAACATTGTCTGAGAGGCTTGGACGATGCCGGTGCGAGGCATGTCATGTAGAGGGTTTCGTGTAGGCTGGAGCTTACCAAGCGCAGACTCCGCAGGTGAAACTGCAAGGTAGTAGAGGATATATTTAGAAGGCCGGAGGAGGTGGAGGTGTCTATTGCTGAGCTTTAGGGGAGGGAGGATAGTATGGGTGGGCTGCCGGAGGCCGACTTGGGTGTACTGCGGCACAAACTCGCCATGCACCACTCCTTACTAAGGCAGCAGGAGATGTTCTGGAGACAGAAGTCCCAGATCCCATGGATAAAGGACGGCAACAGGAACACCCGCTTCTTCCACCGGTGGACCATCATTAGGAGGTAGAGGAGTATGATTCGTTCCTTGATGTTTTTCAGCAATTTAGTTGTCTAGTTGTTTTGTTGTCTGATTCTAGTTCTGTCTTCTTCATGATCAATAGCCATCTGTCTCTGCTTAAATTTCTTGATTCAATTCCATTTGTCAATTCATACATCTCAATCCCAATTCGGAGTCAAGAAAAGTAGAATACTAAGTAAAAGGGGGGAAAATAGGATTATTTGTAAAGGTAATTGCCGTAGAATTCTATAGCAACAGCTGAACTTTTTGTTTTAATTATCGTAGTTGGAAGATGGAGATCAAAAGAACACGCCGTGACAGTCTTGAATAGTGGAATACTAAGTAAATGGTGGAAAAAATGGGATTATTTCATGAAGATACTTGTATGAAATTCTACGGCAATAGTTGAAGTTTTGGCTGCAATCATCGATGTTGTAAGATGGAAATCAAAAGAACGGAGAATAAATTTGGTATTCAACACAAAAATATAGAGAACTGTCTTGTGTTGGAGCTTGATGAATGGTAGAATTGGCACCTGATTCTCACCCACAAGCAGAGGAACAAAATTTCTTGTATAAATGGATGAAGTGGATGAACCCAGGGAAATGCTTGAGAGCATTTTCTATGCTGTGCAAACATGTGGATGTATGCACACCACAGAATTCTGGTGTATATAACATGAAAGGTAACTGCATGGACTTTTTTTTGCCTACTGCTTCAGTCTATTCTAGGGGTGCAATTGAGCCGAGCTGAGTTGAGCGCATGCATATGCAATTTTTCTTACTCGAGCTCGACTCGAGCTCGGTAGTAGGTAAGTGGAGTCGAGCTCGGATCCAAATCGAGCTCAAGCAACCCGTTTGCGCCCCTAATCCATTCGAAGGCAGACTTATGAATAGACTCGAGATGCACTTGTCTCTTTGAAGAACAATTTAACAATATTGATAGCACGCACCATCTTGGAAAGGCGATCCACAAGAACAAAAACAGAATCCAATCCCTTTGTGTTCTTCTGGCAATTCCAAGATCACAATCTACATCATGCTTCATCTTGGACCAAGAGTAGCCACTGTAGACCAAAGCAAATATTTAGTCCTTGCCGAAGTGACCTTGTCCATGGAGCCCCTCAATGATCTTCTCCCTCAATGAGCAGTTTGGAATGCAAAGCTGGACTCCTCTAAATATATGACCATCTTTTACTTTGTAGTCAAGGCCTCTTGCAAGACTACACTTCAGCCATCAAGCTCTTTAAACACTGGTCCTCTGCATACGGATCTCTGAAAGAGTCCAAACCAATCGCTCGGACCTTCATGACAGTAACCAGTCATGCCCTCCTACTAGAAGCATCAACTACCCAATTCAAAGATCCTAACCTATGCTTTGGAGGTGGTACTCCTGCAGACAGAAAATTCACCTAACTCACACACCGATTACCCAGCATATCCTTCCCTTGAACATTCCTCAAAGTCTCCTGATCGATGAGTAGAATAAACACTTGATGTCAAAGCCTCTAATGCCAGAGAGCTTGAACAACCACATAAAATTAAGCATCATGAGTAGGTGAATATAGCTTCTCAATGAAGAATGTTATGTGCCTTCCTTCTTGACTGAGAATATATAGGTCCAACTTCCTTTGAAGAAGCATCACACTCCACCACAAAACTTCATTGAAATTAGGAAGAGCTAAAGACTGGTGTGGCTCAAATCTCTTGATTTTGATTTTGTCCAAGCTCGCCGGCCCTCTGGTGTCCATTGGAAAGACTTTCCCTTCGAACAATCAATGGTTGGTGCCATCAAACTGCGAAATCCTCGAAACTGTGGTGCCATGCATCCATGGCAACTACATATCACCAAACTTCTTCAAAATACTTTTACTCAATCGAAAACAATACCAAACATCCACTATCTCTGGTTATATCACTTCCCTTCTGGAACCAAAAAGCTTATAAGGCCAGGGATGCTTCTCTATAGGTAGAGTTACTTTGTAATAGCCTCTTGAGATGTGACATTCTCCTAGCTTTCCCTATTCATTACGACCTTGCAAACTTAGCCATAAGACTATTTCTGACAACAAGCGACTTATCAATATCTCCCTTCAATCCCCTTCATCTCCTACATTGTCAACTTCATCATAGGTTGGGCCCATATCATCCTCATGTACATTAGATCCTTCATTACCTTCAACTAATAGCTATTATTTTGGAGGAAAAATTGACCTTTTGTGCACTTATTTCATGTATGAGCTATCTTTCCATAACTGTAACAACGGAGATTTGAACCACTATCTTGAGTCTTTTTGGCCACCTCGGCATGGTAGGATATCAGGTCTTCCTCGACTAGGATTTCTTTAAACATCAGCTCCATGCATCTCTTTTGATCTATTATCTTGTCCTCTAGATTGGAACATCCTTTGGTTTTGCTGCTTGTCTTCAATAATAGCATAATCATATGCCTCATGCACAGTCCAAGTGCAGATTGAGGGTGTCTTGGATTGATTGGTGCAGCCCACCTATATATATGGTCATCTATTGCTCCATCACCATAAACTTGTTTCTAGCAATGAACTGATAGTGTGCTTCAATGTAATCACAATAGATCTGTTGCCATGTTGAAAATTCTGGAGGCGTTGGTACAAGTTTTGGGTATAGTTGAAAGGTAGATGCTGTGTGGTTTGCCCCTCCACTCATGATCTTTTCTAGAATTGCTCCCACCAAGCTAAAGCTTGGTCTCTAAATTTTCAGGATACCAGCTTCACCTTCTTCTCTTCTAGGACACATCCTTGTATTCAATGATGCATGCGAAGGTGTTCAACCAATCCAGTATCTTTGTCACCCCATCCGAAAGGTCCCTAACGTATAACTCCTTCAAGGATTGGATTGTCAAATCAGATGGCTATGTAACGTGATCCTCAACATGATCATCAACATAATCATCTTCATAGTGTGGTCTAAAGAAGTTCGATCCTCGACAAAAGCCAAATACATGGTCGAGAGATCTACTTACCTTATCAATTCTTCTATCTCAATATCTTGGTATTCATTTCATCAATGTGGCTCTTCATGAACATCAGCCCTAGACTGATTCTAATTTTGGTTCTATCTCTATTTCTTCTTCCGACCACCAGCCATCTATTTATATCAAAGTTCGAGTACCATGAAGCAATGAGGCTTCAATACGAACAATGCACACAACAGTCGTAGTTATATAGAGAGAAGCACAATGAACAAGAAGAGAAAAGTGTAGGATAAACTTCACATAGTCTTTAATGGAAAAGTCATAGGCGAGAAGCTAATATTGCTGCGATCTTCATCTATGAATGCATTGGCTCCTACGAGGCTTGGTGTGGTCCAACTGATTGTACTTGCTAGGCATATCCTTCTCCACAACAGAATAGAAATTGGAAGGGAGATGGTAGCATTTGAAACTTTTATTCTAAAATCTGCGTAATGGTAGAACAACAAATATAAAAAAAATAAATCAATGAAAAAATAGAAGATTTTAAAAATGAGGAAAGAAAATTATATACTTCTAACAAGATAATGGTAGCCTTGTATATTATAATACCTGTCCTCAAGTCTACATAGTTAGTCATATCAATTTGTATAAAGATATGCACATTAGACAATCTGCCATTATGTTCAGAACCATGTTCTAGGAGGAGGTTATGGGTTCGAATTTTAGGAAGGTTGTATTTTAAGGATTTTAACTCATGATTTCTAGAAAATCTAAAGTTATGATACCGTGATAACAATATGTCAGATTGCAAAAGCTTAAGCTAATAGCAAAAGGGTCACCAATGTAAATTAGACTTGATAAACAATATTATACAACTGGCAATATTTTCTTATCAATCCATATGCCCTTGTAAAAATCCAGTAACTCGATCATAAGGACTTCATAATCCACCAAGTGGTTAAACTAACAAGAAAAATCAGAAACACCAAAGAAAAGAACTAGATCAAAAGAATGAAACAAAACAACATTCATATAGTCCAATTTCATACATCATTGAAAACACAACACAAAATGATTGATAAAACTAAAATAAACTCTAGAGTTAATTAAGTCTACACCAAGGAGGGGGAGGAAAAAGAGAAAAGTAAAAGGTAATGGATAGATTTAGAAGCCTTGTCCATGTTGTTATCGATATCAATTGTCTAATAGATAGTGCATCTAGAGCCCGAATAAAGCCTTCTTTCCCTTTTTATAGTAAAAGGGATATGCAATTGCAGAAATGACTACCCTTGTTAGTTAGTAACAATGGTTCTCGATATGACTATCTTACTTTTAAGTGTCCAAATTACTACTAATAGGAGTTAATTGCAGAAATAACCTTTCTCAAAATCTTCGGCCAAAATGCTTTACATTCTTTTTGATAGTGTTGTTAAGAGTGCTGTATAGGTGCCTAGGCGGTCTACCTATGCACTTGTAAAGCATAGATTACTTACATAGCAGCAGAGTAGACTTATATTAGAAGAAAAAATAACTTTTTTTTTATTTGCACTTTCTTTCATTACCTTATTTTCACTATTATACTGAAATAATTTTTTATTTTACATAAATTGAAAGTGAAAATACATAACTTACAAGATGCTTTTACTTTACTTATTCCTTTCCCTATTTCTTCTTACCTCGGAACCTCCTCCTTCGCATATGTATCACCAACTGGAGGCTCTTATGAAGCTTTCCAATACCTATTCTACTACTAGCAAGCCTTCAATATGCTGCCTAGTTGTTCAATGGCCCACTCTCATGTCATTCCTCTTGTTCTTGCTCTACTCATTAAAAAGATCATTTTCTTCTCTTGTCATGTTATTCCTCTTCTTCCTTTTTTATCCTTTTTTTTTGTTCATTACCCTTACAAAAATAGCTTATTGTATTTCTAGCCTTGGAAAATTACTATTTGCATATGTATCTCTTAAAACATCATATTTTTGCATGAATACATATGCGGTTATATTTTTAGTTGACGGTGTTAAGAAGTAATTATTTTAAGAATAAAATAATTTTATCACCCCTTACAATAATATTCTTGAGGAATATATAACAAATGCAGGGATGTTAACATAAAAGGATAATTATGCCAAATGATATTCGGAAGGGTTATTTGTTAGAATTGTTAGCCAAACATCTAATAGGAGGGGCATCCATGCAAAACCAGGATGTTTGAGGGGTGCGTATGTAAATAGTTACTTTCGGGGTGGATATTCAATAAGTTAGATTTGTAAATGTTTATGTGCAAAGAATCCTTATTTATATGCATGGTCGAACTTGAATATTAACCATATTATTTTTAAGGGCTTTTTGCATGGATACCCTTCTAAATATTAGATTTTGCGTGAATATTCTTTCAAAATTAATATTTGCATGCATACCCTTGTAAAACTCTGTAATTGTACAAATACCCCTAATATAACAGTTATTCTAACGGTGTTAAAAAAATAATATTTATATTAATTAAAAATAAAATTAAAATTTGAAATGACGTTATAATCCTTACACCACTCCAACCCCCCCGGGCGCGTCTTCCCCATCCCCTGCAAGCTCCTCGCCTCCGCCGTCCCCCCGCGAGCTCCCCCCGCCGTTCCCCCCGCGAGCTCCCCCCCCCGCCGTTCTCCCCTCACCCCCGCCGTCCCCCCCGTGAGCTCCCCCCGCCGTCCCCCCCGTGGGCTTCCCAACCGCCGCGCCCGGCTTCCCCAACTCCCGCGGGCTTCCCCCCTGCCACTCGGCATCCCCACCCCACCCCCTGTGGGCTTCCCCCCTGCCCCCTGCATATCAGGATCCTGATCGCGGGCGTTCGCGATGCAGCTTGCGCGCGATCTCCTTCCTATTCCTCCCAGTTCTGTAGTCCAACCTATGATAAACAAAAATTCTTCTAACCGCAAAACTTATCTTTTGGTGCGATCTATCTTTCAAATCTTTCATATCACTCCTATCTGTTGATTGCAAAAAAATATTTCAATATCATGTTACCCTCTCTTCCCTTTCATTGATTTATACTATTTTTCTTTTATTAATCTGAACCAAAAAAAAAATCATTACAAGTGTTCGAAGAACAATAATGATTATTGTAGCTGATTTTATTTCATTCCTATTTTTTACTATGAACCTATATTGAAGCTCTATTTTTCGGTATCTAGCAGCATACCATATATTTTATTTGAGAATAAATCCTATTATATATTTTTGTTATATTCATGATAAAGAAACAGGCCTCTCGTCATAGAACCAAATGCATTTCCTAATAAATACAGGATTATAAAGGCTATCACATTAATAAATGTATCTCAATTTTTTTCATCTACTAAGTTTTTTTTTGCATATATACCCTTCTAAATATAGAAAATTGTATGAATATCCTTATAAAGTTACTATTTGCTTGTATACCCTTATAAAAATTTTATTTGTACGCCTAACCATTAAGGGTATTTTAGTCATTTTAATTTTAAACCGCTAATTTTTTTACGGCGTTAGATGACAAGGGTATATATGCAAAAATAAGAATAAAAAAGGGTAGAACTGCAAAACAAGTATTTTACGAGAGTATAAATGCAAATATCAATTTTGGAAGGGTATTCACGCAAAATTTGATATTTAGAAGGGTATCCATGCAAAAAACCCTTGTTTTAAAAACTTTACCTTTTGTTTTGAAAATAGGTTAGTAAAGTTTCCAGTTGACTAGGCTTCAGTTAGATGTCCTGACAACCTTTCTTTTCAAAGAGTTAGACTAAAAATTTTAAATAGGAATCATGATATAATCTTTTTTTCTTATGATTAAGACATGATAAGCTATATTTTCATGTAAACACCAAATCATGTACTAAGTATGTTTCCAAATTTTCAAACTATCGGGTAATTGAGGTTTATGGCAAACTCAATGAGAAAATGGTTCCTTTGTATCTCGGTCATGAGGACTTTACAATTCACCAAGTGATTGCACTATAAAGAAAATTAAAAGAAATACCAAAGAGGAACTAGATCAAAAGAAAGAAATTAGATAAACCTTCATTAGTCGTATTTTATACATCGGTAGCTTAAAAAATCACATAAAATGATTAATTAGACCAAAATAAATTTTGGAGCAGGTTGGACCTTATAGAACGAGTAAAAACAAAAACATACCTAGAAGAATTTTGCAACTGAGGAAATGGTTAAATTAAGCAATAACTACCTTTGGACAGTGGCTACTAATAGATTTCTATATGAATAATGTCCTTCTAAGTATTCAAACAAATAGTTATGGCAGTTAATTGCAAAAATAACATCTATTGAAAGTTATTTCGTACAAAACTTTCTTGTGGTGCTTATCCTAATAAGGATGACATATCATTTTTTGAATGACATAAAGAAATTAGGTTTACACATTCTTTATTAATTTGCATTATTCGATGCACCCTATTTTGGCCTTGCCAATTAGATATATAGAAATTCAAAGTTACTAAATAAATCCTAATAACAATTACCAAAAATTAATGAATTATAATATTTTAGTTTATAATTAATAATATTCCAAGTATATATCTACTAAAAATCTTATTTGATATGGTCGTGATATAAAGTGGAGCATGATTGCCATATGTCTCAATAAGTAGATTGCACTAAGGATAGACCCCTCTATAAAAAGGTCAACAGAGTCTAAGAAATGTAGGACAAGATGAGATTGGGAATAGAGATACTCACTGGTAGGTTTTTCTATATAGAGGTGGGAGATGAAGAAACTGTTAGTGGTTTGAAGAGAGAGATCGCAAAGAAAGAGGAATTTGAAGAAAGTAGTCTTTTGCTCACGCATAACAATGGTTGTCTGATGAAGGAAGATCAGCGCAGCCTTGTTGAATATGGTTGCTATGAAGGCTGTATTCTTTATCTCAACTTTTTGCCGATTGATGGTTCTCCTAGGCCCACACCCTCTGAAGATTGTGTGACTATCGATTTTAAAGAATCTTAAAGGTATTCTACTTTTATTGACTTTTACATCATGTTTGAAAGGACCTTGTAAGAAGAGTCAATCTTTCAAATTTAATAATGTTATTTTAAGATTGAAACTTTGGTTTGAGTTAGAGCATACTACTAAATGATTTGGTATATTAGTTGTTAATTTCTTTGACTTTTGGTTTGATAAATATTTTTCCTGGATGTTCATATTTTTGAAGCCAATAGCATAGTTCTATTTTTCTAGTCCAATGGTACTAATAATATGCCACAATTATTGATTACAAGTGGCAAAATATATGTAACTTTTTATAAATTCAATGTTTTTTTTTTATGCCAAGTCTATTTTGTCCCTATTTTCTTTCATGCTCTTGCTCGTACTTTTTATGATGGAGACTTTGGAATTTAAGAAGGGGATGAAAGACAAGGGCCATCAATATTCAATGAGAGAGACTCAATGTCTCGTGTAGGATAGAAAGAGGAGGTGAAGGCTACTAGTATCTACTTCCTAATATCTCCAATCCTTAGCACCTCCTCTTCTCGAATCCCATGTATTTCTTCTTTCATTTGAAATACTTATCTTCCTATCTCTCTCTCTTCTTGTCACATCTCCCTTCCTTATCGCTTTTGCTTAACAAGCACTTTCGCTAATTCCTCTTACATAATCAACACACCCTTTTTGAAATCCCATGATCTTGCTCTTTCCTCCCTCCTTCTTCCCATCTCTCACCCTTTCCTTTTTAATTTTTGTGGTTAAACGTTTGAGTCCTCTATGAATGTTCTTTCCTATGTTCAATTTGTGATTCTATGAAGTTTTAATCTTTACTCCTTACACCAGTAATTTTAAGGTATCAAAATTTTTCACTCTGATTCAACTTGTCTTCTACTTAAAATTTGCATTTCAATCTGTTTCTTTCCATATTATTGTGTTGTATAGAAGTTTCATCCTTAGCTATGATAGGTTGATACATAATGATAGATGGTGAATAGAGATCTATAATAGTGAGAGAGATACTAGTCCTAGGTTTCATTTTTTTTTAGTTACAACAGATTTAGAGGGCGAGTCTTGGTGTAATGGTATAAGATTACTCCATTATGACTTTAGGTTCCATAGGTTAAAAATACGGAAGCAATGCCTCTGCACACAAGGGTAAGGCTGTATATATCTAACCGTCTCCATACCTTATAGTGGGAGGATCCTCATGCATTGGGGTCCCCTTAATAATAATGGATAGTATTGGTTAACAAACCACCTATTTATCCTTTGTATAACTAAGGGACAAGATTTAATTGTACAATTAATTCTTTTTAAAGTATCTATACTACTACAAAACTCAAATTTTTTATAGAAATTCATCTAGACAATTTATAAATATATTGTTTGTTTTGGCTCGTACATATCTTAGAATTTTCAACTAATTGCATTCAACATGCAACATTCTAGGTACAATATAGAATAGCCTATCATAGCAATAATTGATATTTGTACTTAAGGATGCTTGGTATGTCATTTATGTATTTCTATAAAGTATATTCCAATACCTTCTTATTTTAAGTTATTTTTGATTGTGACACATTCATCAAAAAAGATGGGTTATAGACGAGTTGCTTGATTATATTAGGTTATAATAATTAGTTTGGTAACTGAGTTTAATTTTTGAACTAGGTGTTGAGTAGATTTTGATTTTATGGGGTAAAATTATCATTTGAAAAATCAAATAAAAATTATTTTGTCGAATTGGATGTCTATTTTTTATCAATTAGTTAGGAATTAGTATATGTTAGAGTATAGTTTTTTGTAATATTTTATTTTATAGTAGGAAGGCAACAAATGAGAGTCTATACTTGGACATAATTTCTTCTTTATTAGTCTAGAAAGCAACAATAGCATCTAAACAACAATAGTTTGTAGTGGCATGCAGTGTCATATCGAATCCTAAGTAAAGGACTTAAGATTTCTTTCATTATAAGTACTTGGCCATAACTGGCTATATTGATGGTTGCATAGTCCCCTACCTATAGTTAATCATGGCCCGTACATGTATGCTCTAGAGCAGTTTAGAGGAGAATAGAGAGGGAGCTTTTCTCCGAACTATTATTTTTTAATAATTTCATCTATATAACAATAAAATCTAAATAGTCTTTCTCTAGTTTTTTCATAGAGACTCCACAACTCCCTCTCCTTTTCAAGCATCCCTTAGCCCTAGCCTCATTGCTATTTTTTTTTTTAGCCGAGAAGCCTTCTCTCCCTGTGCCCTTCTCTGTTCTTCCCCTCGCCCCTATTCTCTCCCCCCTTCCTCCTCTTTCTTTCTTATGTGTTGTCTTGGCAAACCTTGGGTCCATGGTAATAGTAGTTTCGCCATCATAAATATTTGGTGGTTTGAGGCAACATGTTCATGTTGAAAATATTTTTTTCTATCACACATATTACCATCTCATCTCTCTTTAGCTCCATGACTTGTGGCAATGGCTTGATGATTGGAGATTTCTCTTGGTCACCATTACTTGTGTAATGGCTAGATAATGACCTACTAATACAACCTATTAGATCAGTCCAATTAGAAGATTCTAAACCTCAACCTAAACCAACCTTATCCCTCTCTCTCTGTGTTTCTTCTGGTTCACACGTTTGCCTACCGCTACTCATGGTCACTTTTCTCTCATAATTCTCTCTTCAATCTACCGTTTCTCTTTTACACATAACCTCTTAACCAAGCCCTCTTCCTCTCTCTACTCCCTTGTAATCTCTCTCTCATAACTCTCTTTCTCATCTCTCTTCCATTTCTTTCTCACAGATCTTACCTTGCTCTTTTTTATGAGTTCTTTCACAAGAATGCGGAACTAGAATATCACATATTGAGGAAATATAGGGAGAGGAGCCTGATGACCCAAAGATTGATTCATAGATTGATTTTGATGATCACAAAACCTTGAAGTATGGATACTAATGTTTATGTTGCAAGGAGAAAGATATTTATTTTGCAAGGAACATAGCAAGTTGGAAGAACACAAGAAGGCCTCCAAAAGCTCTCAAGAAAAGTTAGAAGAAAGCTACAATTCATTGGCCCAAGTTTAAAGTTCAAAAGGTTCAAATTGGAGGAGTAAAATCAAAGGAAAAATTCGAAAGAATAGTCTTCGAGTCGACTCCTGAGGAATTCGAGTCGACTCCAATGTTTACCGAGTCGACTCCGGGGAAGTATGAGTCGACTCCTAGGAGTCACAGACAGAAAAGTCAGAGAGCAGTTTTCGGGTCTGAGATTCGAGTCGACTCCAGTGGAACGCGAGTCGACTCCGATGGTTGGTAGGTCGACTCCAAAGAAAGCAAGAGTCGACTCTCAGCGGAACACAAAGAAAAAGTCAGAGAGCATTTTTGGGACTCTGAGATTCGAGTCGACTCCCGCATTGCACGAGTCGACTCCGAGACTCCGCGACCATCAACAGACAGAAAAACCAAGTTACTGCCTCTGAGATTCGAGTCGACTCCCAGACAGCTCGAGTCGACTCCAAGGCAGCGCTACACTAAGATGGCAGAAGACCAACTTTCGGAAACTGAGAGCCGAGTCGACTCCAAGGAAGTTCGAGTCGACTCCAAGACTGGATGAGCCAAAAGACAGAGAATCGGGAGTTCGGACTCTGAGATTCGAGTCGACTCCCAGGACAGTCGAGTCGACTCGAGTGGACAAAATTCAAATTTTGATCCACGGACTACAGAGGATGAGCCGACTCCAAAATTGCCAGGTCAGCGCCAGAAGTTGGCGAGTCGACTCCGGGTTAAGTCGAGTCGACTCCCAGTCAAGACGGCAACTTTAATTCAAACTTGGAACAGTTGCCGAGTCGACTCCGGAAAAGCTCGAGTCGACTCCTGCTACAGCCGAGCCGACTCCTGATCGCGCGAGTCGACTCCAAACCCAACGGTCATATTGTCAGGAGCTGCAGACTGGTTCCAACGGCTCTATTTTTGTCTCTAACGGCTATATTCTTGTTTCCACTCCATCTAAAGCTATAAAAACAAGAAGAGAGCTAGGGAAGAAGGCATGGAAGTGGGAGAAAACATTTAGGAAAGAGATTACAAGGAAAATCTCCCATAAGCACAAAAAGGGCCATCCAAAGAGAAATAGAGAGAAGAAGAGCTTCCAAGTGAATCCCAAAGCTTCCTCTCCATCAGTGTGCTGCCTCGGTGATCCTCTACTTCGTGCCAAATCAGAAGAGGGTCAAGTAAAGAAGAAGTCGAGCTCCTCCATCTTCAAAACTCGTTTGAGGGCTTCTCTTTACTCTGTTTGTTTATATTGTTATATTTGCTTGTTTAAGAAGCTTTGATTTGTTTTAAACTTTGTTTTATTATCTTGTAACTTGATTCAATCACGGGATTGAATCAAGGGGTTAAGGTTTGTTGGTGAGCCAAAGGGAAAACCAACGGTGTAAGGTTTGTTGGTGAGCCGAAGGGAAAACCAACGGAGATAGGTTTGTTGGTGAGCCGAGGGTAAAACCAACGTGAAAGGGTTTGATTGTGAGCCCGGGAAAACAATCGGGGTTGGTTCTAGTCGGTGAGCCTGGGAAAACCGACCGAGTTCGTTGTGATCTCGCAAAACAACAAGTTGGGGTGTGAGCTTGTAAAACAACCGACTGTAATCTGTAGGATTATAGTGAAATTCCCAAGAAGTCTTGGGGAGTGGATGTAGGTGCTGGGGTGCACCGAACCACTATATGTTTGCTGTGTTTGTAATGCTTTTTGTCATTATCTAACTCACACACTTACTCACTTAGATAAATTGCTTGCTTAACTATTATCCGCGAATTCTTTAGTTGCAAGCATACTCAATCAAGTCACATTCTATACATCAAACTGTCGCTAAGTTTAACTTTCACTGCGCATATATACAACTTAGCATAATTAATCAAAAAGTGCTAGAAGTAGCTTAAAAGTTTTAAAAGACCCAATTCACCCCCCCTCTTGGGTTGTATCTACTGGGCAACAAGTGGTATCAGAGCAGGTGCTCTAAGATTAATTATTGATCTCACGATCAAGAGCCAAAGATCATGACAACTCAAATAGATAGTTTTCTAGGAGAAGGACAGTTAATTGATAGGCCTCCACTGTTTAATGGCATAGACTACACATATTGGAAAGCACGCATGCGCATTTTTATTCAATCACAAAACTATTATTTATGGAAAATCATAATAAATGACCTTTCATACACTCTCTAAAACTATTAATGAAAAGGACTTAGCACAATTGAATGCTAATGCTATGAACATATTATATTGTGCTATTCATGAAACGAAGTTTAATGAAATTTCTGCATGCTTATCTGCTAAGGAGATCTGGGATACTTTAGAAACTATTTATGATAAATCTCAGATTAGCTCACATGTGCTTCAATTGCGTACTAACAATGAGATTGCAGAATCCTCCACAGTAGCCGAGTCGACTCCCAGTTCGTCCGAGTCGACTCCTAGAGAAGAACAGTCTGAAAGGCAGAGACACAGTCTTGAAGACCCTGTGAACGAGTCGACTCCAAGTAGTTCCGAGTCGACTCCCAAGCTAGCCGAGTCGACTCCAATAAGGTCCGAGTCGACTCCGAGGCAAATCAGCTTCCTAAAGACAAGGAAAAAGAGAAAGCAAGAAGAAAGGAAGAAAGAGATAAAAAGGAAGAAAGCCTTGACCAAGAAAGAGTCAAGCCAAAAAATAAAGGTTAGGAGCAACAATGATGATATTAGCTCCAAGAAACTACAAGAGGTAACTGACTTGTGCTTTATGGCACAAGAAGACAAGGTAAAATCTGAATCTACTCTTACCTCAAATGATTTTCAAGAAGAATTCTCTTATGATGAATTATTAAATGCTTTTCATGAGTTGTATAGTGAATGTAGAAAATTAACTGTAAAGAATAAAAATCTTAAGAAACTAAATTCTGAAAATGAAAGCTTAAGGTCATTTTCAGAAGAATTGATTCAGAAAAATCATAGCTTAATTAAAGAAAATCAAAACTTACGCGAAGAAATTAATCAATTAAAATCTTGCATTAACAAATTCACCGTAAGCTCAGAAAGATTAAAAATGATGTTTGAAAGCCAACATGCTGATTTTGATAAATCAAAATTTAGCTTGACTCCTTCACTTAGCCATAAATCTCTAGAGAAAAAGGTTATCAATTTATCAAGCAAACCATTAAATAAGATAACTTATTTCAAAAATGAAAAGGATGGGAATAACAACTTTACCTATCGTTCTAGTATAATTAAATTAAATGGTAAAGTTATTACTATTAAACAGATATGGGTTCCAAAAGGAACCATATGTCCTAACTCTCAAGGACTCAAGCAAGCTTGGGTACCCAAAATGAGAAAATGAGGATGGACACATAGGTGTACCAAGGTACCCATGGAACATAAAGAAACTTAAAAAGTTATTAACAAAAAAATAATAATGAAATCAGTAATTCTCGCATCCTCTCATACTGAAATTGTTTTATTAGTTGATTAAAACACATCTTGCAAGTATTAATCATTCTTTTCTTGTGATATAAGTGATATTTCTGATATGAAAAGAAAATATATCCAAATCACTCCATCTTTCTAGATTATGCTTTACTTATAGATGGATAATTTGGTAAATCAATTCTCCTAAGAATAACTCAATGAATTCTCTATATGCTTGACTGAGAGTTTTTATCCATGGCATTATTGTTCATTGATCATAGATATGAAAATGTGTACTTGGTATATCTTTGAATATATGTATTATAAATACTATGATCAAAGAATTCTTTTTGGCATATAAAATTAACTTATGCTAGTATGGACCTAATCTCAAAAGATCTTGTCATTGGTTTACTTAGAATATCTTCTGCAAGGTCAAAGTTTACTATGCATGTTAACTAAGGAAACAAACAAGACTAAAGATGTTGTTTCCATCACTAAGTTTTCACAAGCTTACATTGGATTTGTTTTTGGCAAGTAAAATTAAAGTATTTTCTGCATTTGCTAAATCTTGTGAAAGGGATCAAATGAAAAAGGTTTGCAAACTATGAAAGTAAAAGAAGTATCATGGCATAGTGTTGAAAACCAATTTTGTATTAAGTTGTGCACAGAAATAATATTGAATACAATTATTTCTGCACCAAAGAACACCATAAGTAAAATAGGGTTAATAGAATCCTTGAAGAAATGAAAAAGGCAATGTTGTACGATAGTCATTTAAAAGCTATCATCATTGCTTGTCATATATATGGTTTCTATTAGGTCTATATTTAATGAAAACTCCATTTGATCTTCTGAAAAATAGAAAATGAACTACTGCATATCTTTCATATTTTTCAGTCGTACACGTTATACCTGATATATTCTTATGAAAATAATGCCAAATCTGATAAAGATATTTCTATCCTTGGATATCATTCATCAAGCAATGCATATAGAATATTCAATGAAAAGATTCTAGTTAAAGAAATATCAATTCAGTTTATTCTTTATGAGACTAATGATTCATTATCAAGATACTAAAATCAAATTATATATGGATATGTTTAATCTTTTACATATGACAATCTGAAAACTTGTTAATAATTAGAACCAAATTGAGTTTTCAGAAATGCACTTAATGAAGAAAAATTGGTGACTACTAAAAGATTCAATCAAGAAAAGATGAATTAGATCTTGATGAAATTCTTGCATGATTAGAAGTAAAGATCACCATTATCATTTGCTTGCTTTATGAGCTTTATATTCTGTCAAATGAATGTGTAGAATATACGTCTATGTGGTTATTTCATTTAAAAAAAAAAATCTATGTAAAATAACCACCTTATTTGAAAACACTCATTACCAATATGATAAAGCAATATGTGATTTGGAACAAGCATCAAAAGCATGATAGAATAATTATTTCATCAAACACCTAATAGACCAGATTGTGTGATCATTATGTGCCCTTATGCAAGACTTCAATCTAACTCTAATGAATCATAATTTATTGATAACAAATGAATCATAATCTGAATTTTGATAGAAACAAATGTTTAAGATAAATTGATTAAAACATAGTTAACATATCTTATTGATAATTATCTTAAGCAAATAGAATCTAAACTAAATTGACTTAAACTATCTTGGTTAATGAATCTATCTCTTTAGTTCAAATGATATGTGCTTGCTTATATTTAGGCAATCTCTTGAGTAAAGTGACTCAACATGCAACTATTGTCATATCTTATATTGAGTCATCTAGTTAAAAAATATATATGTTGGATGAATGCTTTGTATCTTAAAGAAACTAATGACCTTCCTTCAAGAAAGAAAAATGAGAGATTTCAACTTGAAGGATATCTTCATGTAAGATACACTAAACATTTACATGCAAACAAGAGAGAGGATCTTCTTCAGCCAAAAGTTCACACATAAGAAATCTAGTTTGGCTTGAAGAACATATAATGAATAGGTAATTTAGATACCTTTCTCACAAATTAGTTGAGCAAAGTCAGTAACTTAAATCTTATTATGGCATGATTAAATTCTTTAATTATTAATTTTTGATATCATGTCTATATGTGTATTGACTGACTTATACTTTTAGAAATTATTTCATGGTTTGCCCAAACTAAAATATATCTTTGCCTATGTCATAACCATGAAATACACAAGTATATGCTTAAAATGTTGATGTAAAATAACTTGTGAGAAGTTATGAAACCTTGAGCATAATGAAAATATTGTTTGCATGATATACATATATATGATACGTAAGATTAATTCTCTATTCTGCTCTCTCATGAAAATTACTTGAGAATAACAAAAAGAGAGAGAGATAAAGAAAAGAAAATGGATATTATTCAAGAGAAGTAAAATCCAAGTAGAGGCAAACACTTCAACCTTAAGGAAAAGCAAAACAAACTTAATATATTCGACACATTTGTGAGACTTGTGTGAGCATTCTTTTGGAAGGGATAAAATCCATAATTAATTACACTTAAATAGGGAGGTTTTGAAGTAAACATTTTAACCTTTCTATATTGCTCATCATAGGGATGGTGCCAATGGGGAGGCTAGTGGTAGTACCCGGCACTATTTGACCCAACTATTCGGTGTAGGGCATATTAGGGACGGCACAAGAGGGAGGCTAGTGGTAGTACCTCGTGCCCCTTCCCAACTCCACCGGATAGGGAGCAAATAGAGTATAGAGCATAAGAAAGTTATAAATGAAAAACAAAGTAAATGAAAGTAGAATTAAGTCAAATTTTTAATCACTTGAAAACACACTTTAAGGATGAAATTATTGCAAGATTATATTTAAATAGGGGGAGTTTATTTGAAAAGAATTGATTTTGATCCTTGACATTCTTGTACTTAGTATTTTAATGCATGACTTAACACATGGTATATTTTGCATATGGTATGATGTCTTGATTTATGGATTCTCAATATTTTGTAATGTTTCATACTTGGACAATTTGATTGAATGTTTGAATTGCTACATAACATCTTTTGTCTAGTTTTATTGAAAAGAAATTTCAGATTTGTCATTCACAATCATTGTTAAAATCTGAAAGCTAAATAAAATTGTAGAAAGGAGAAGAGAAGAATATCTCTATTTAGGGAAAATAAATTGATTTTGATCTATCTTTCTACTTGCCTAACTTTGATACATAATGTCCTAATACTTGTTAAAATATCCTTTATTGTGTATCGAAACTCAAAATTAAACACAAAGATTCTGAAAGTGCTTTAATGTTATTGAAATATGTATTTTTCAATCGTAACAATTTAAGATGAGCTACATTGTGAAAGATACATATCTCATATTATGACTTAGAAAGCTTTTATTGAAAATCCTATGTAATTCAGAATCTGATTTTGTATAAAAGCTTAAACTAAATGTAATTTTAAAATAAAGTCTTACTTTAAGAAAAACAGAATTAATTTTGATGCCTTTGGTGATTGCTCCGATACGCATCCGAAACATATCATTTCTTATCTTCAAAGTATACTAATATTGGTTCAAATGATGTGTCTTTCGATGATCTTGATTGCAAACAAAAATTTCTAAATATATGATTTTATTTTGATATTAAAAAGATTTATTGTGATTCATGTATACATCGCTGAAAAACTATCATTAAGAAATTGAGTTCTATAAATATATATACCTCAATGATCATCTATATGTTTTTCTCTCCTACATTCTTAAAGATTTCCATCAGAATATATATAGAGTGAATGATCTAAAAGCTAGAAATATTTCACCTCACTCAAATGACTCTAAAAGAAAGAAAATGTAAATGCTGTTGAAAGAAACTGAGCGTCAAATGAATCATTTTCTGATTAATATTTCAGTACATTTTCTCAAAGATTAAGAGGAAGCATAACTTGTTCTTGATAGATTAAAAAGGATGATTGCTATAAATTTTGAATAATTCTTGATCACTCTCCATTCTCGATATCATAGAATTTCAGTTCTATTCACGTTTGTCATTAAAATCTGAAATTCAACAAAAGAAAAGAATGATTAAAGAAGTATGCATCTTTTGAGGGGGAGCTTTAGATATTCAGTATCTTATCCTAAAGTTACTTCAATTTGATGTATACCTTAAATTTTATGGATTGATTTTGATGAACCTCCTTATATTACAAGACACGCTTTAATTACCTTGAGATGAGTTCTATAAAGGTTGTCTTATCTCAAACCTTGAGTCTTGTGAAAATAAGCTGAAACTTATAGAAAATATAGTTTTGAGATTGACAATTTTATTGAACATTATTTTCAAATTCTAAACTCTTAAATGGAATGATCAATAGAGGGGGAGAAAGAAAATTTCAGAAGGAGAGGTCTCACGGAACTTAATCACGTATATCTATAACTAAAGGAGAGAGGAAGAATACAAAATGAAAAATGATCCTAATACTCTCCAATATGTATCATCTGAAATTTAATCTGAAAATCTTTATGATACACCTTGAGGCGTGTTATTTGGTTAGTATATCTTATGCATAAATCATGAACCAAATTGCAAGTTGAGCTTAAAGAGCCTCTAACTTAATGAAAAAGGGGGAGAATAACGTGTAAAATTTTCTTGAGTATCTTTTAGAAAATCTATTTTGATATTCACTAATGAGTCCTAATTGACTTGATCTTTAAAACTTAAATTGTGTGCCAATTCATATTTTTATGTATCAAATTTTTTTTTTTTTTGGAATAAAAGAATAAAGTCTTTAAAAGAGCTTTAAAAGAACCTTCAAAGCCTTGAACTGTATGTATACTCTAAGATATATTATAAATTGCATGAATTCATATTTTGGTATTTATGCCACAATATTTTTACACCATAAAAGCACTTTGCAATCATACTTAATATATTGCTCTTATACTCAGAAAATTAGTTAAATTGCTCTCATGTTGATAAAATACTTAATAGATTGGGCACAAGATCTTAAATGAACAAGCTTTCACACTTATTATTGAAGAGAGGTTAGATTTCCACTTCTTGAATTAACCTAAGGAAGATTCCACCTACACTTGATTAGAAAACTATCTGTGGTATCAACTTAGAAAACTTCTTGAAAACTATCTTAATTGGCTCTGATCTGTGCTCACTAATCTGATTCCAATATTATTGCCTTAAGTTATATGATTCATATCCTTGCAATAATTTAACATTCAAATCAGAGTACAATAAGGGAAAGAAATATTTGAATGTTCTTATCTTTGTGCTTAATGTTTTCCTATCTTTTGATGTTGTCAAAAAGGGGGAGAAATATCTAAGTATATGCAAATATCTAAGTATATGCTCATAATGCCTTTATGCTTTGAATTGAATACAAATCAGCTTAAATTGAAATATGTTGATTGTGTTAAGCTGATTAAATCTAAAGCATTATCATGAAGTATATTTTTTTTTAAAATATATATGTTTTCTACTTCATGCAACTTAGCTATGTATTACTTCTAGAAAACAATATCTTTTATATTGCATATACTCCAAGTTTTGTCATCATCAAAAAGGGGGAGATTGATGACCCAAAGATTGATTCATAGATTGATTTTGATGATCACAAAACCTTGAAGTATGGATACTAATGTTTATGTTGCAAGGAGAAAGATATTTATTTTGCAAGGAACATAGCAAGTTGGAAGAACACAAGAAGGCCTCCAAAAGCTCTCAAGAAAAGTTAGAAGAAAGCTACAATTCATTGGCCCAAGTTTAAAGTTCAAAAGGTTCAAATTGGAGGAGTAAAATCAAAGGAAAAATTCGAAAGAATAGTCTTCGAGTCGACTCCTGAGGAATTCGAGTCGACTCCAATGTTTACCGAGTCGACTCCGGGGAAGTATGAGTCGACTCCTAGGAGTCACAGACAGAAAAGTCAGAGAGCAGTTTTCGGGTCTGAGATTCGAGTCGACTCCAGTGGAACGCGAGTCGACTCCGATGGTTGGTAGGTCGACTCCAAAGAAAGCAAGAGTCGACTCTCAGCGGAACACAAAGAAAAAGTCAGAGAGCATTTTTGGGACTCTGAGATTCGAGTCGACTCCCGCATTGCACGAGTCGACTCCGAGACTCCGCGACCATCAACAGACAGAAAAACCAAGTTACTGCCTCTGAGATTCGAGTCGACTCCCAGACAGCTCGAGTCGACTCCAAGGCAGCGCTACACTAAGATGGCAGAAGACCAACTTTCGGAAACTGAGAGCCGAGTCGACTCCAAGGAAGTTCGAGTCGACTCCAAGACTGGATGAGCCAAAAGACAGAGAATCGGGAGTTCGGACTCTGAGATTCGAGTCGACTCCCAGGACAGTCGAGTCGACTCGAGTGGACAAAATTCAAATTTTGATCCACGGACTACAGAGGATGAGCCGACTCCAAAATTGCCAGGTCAGCGCCAGAAGTTGGCGAGTCGACTCCGGGTTAAGTCGAGTCGACTCCCAGTCAAGACGGCAACTTTAATTCAAACTTGGAACAGTTGCCGAGTCGACTCCGGAAAAGCTCGAGTCGACTCCTGCTACAGCCGAGCCGACTCCTGATCGCGCGAGTCGACTCCAAACCCAACGGTCATATTGTCAGGAGCTGCAGACTGGTTCCAACGGCTCTATTTTTGTCTCTAACGGCTATATTCTTGTTTCCACTCCATCTAAAGCTATAAAAACAAGAAGAGAGCTAGGGAAGAAGGCATGGAAGTGGGAGAAAACATTTAGGAAAGAGATTACAAGGAAAATCTCCCATAAGCACAAAAAGGGCCATCCAAAGAGAAATAGAGAGAAGAAGAGCTTCCAAGTGAATCCCAAAGCTTCCTCTCCATCAGTGTGCTGCCTCGGTGATCCTCTACTTCGTGCCAAATCAGAAGAGGGTCAAGTAAAGAAGAAGTCGAGCTCCTCCATCTTCAAAACTCGTTTGAGGGCTTCTCTTTACTCTGTTTGTTTATATTGTTATATTTGCTTGTTTAAGAAGCTTTGATTTGTTTTAAACTTTGTTTTATTATCTTGTAACTTGATTCAATCACGGGATTGAATCAAGGGGTTAAGGTTTGTTGGTGAGCCAAAGGGAAAACCAACGGTGTAAGGTTTGTTGGTGAGCCGAAGGGAAAACCAACGGAGATAGGTTTGTTGGTGAGCCGAGGGTAAAACCAACGTGAAAGGGTTTGATTGTGAGCCCGGGAAAACAATCGGGGTTGGTTCTAGTCGGTGAGCCTGGGAAAACCGACCGAGTTCGTTGTGATCTCGCAAAACAACAAGTTGGGGTGTGAGCTTGTAAAACAACCGACTGTAATCTGTAGGATTATAGTGAAATTCCCAAGAAGTCTTGGGGAGTGGATGTAGGTGCTGGGGTGCACCGAACCACTATATGTTTGCTGTGTTTGTAATGCTTTTTGTCATTATCTAACTCACACACTTACTCACTTAGATAAATTGCTTGCTTAACTATTATCCGCGAATTCTTTAGTTGCAAGCATACTCAATCAAGTCACATTCTATACATCAAACTGTCGCTAAGTTTAACTTTCACTGCGCATATATACAACTTAGCATAATTAATCAAAAAGTGCTAGAAGTAGCTTAAAAGTTTTAAAAGACCCAATTCACCCCCCCTCTTGGGTTGTATCTACTGGGCAACAGAGCCCCTGTTATGTGATAACCATTTTTAAAAGTTGGGCAATTGCTATTGAGGATAACTTATATATATGCTCATTTTGAAGCTAACTTTGGGACCCACATTTTTGTACTAAATCTTTATTGATTTGGTCAATATATGGGTTAAAATGGGCTGAAAATTTGGCATAAGTTCTATATTTAGCATGATTTTGGAGACATAACTTGATGTATACATATCCATTTAGGATGAAAAATACCTATTTCAAGGTGACTTCGAGAATTTATGCTTTGAGCTTTGGCTAATTTGATCACTACAAGAGATCAAAAATATAACTAAGATCTCTTGGCAAGATTAATTTGTAGGATTGGACAATTCAATAGAAATATAGATTGTTGGGATATGGTAATTTTAATTATATGGTGCTTGTGCAATGTTCAATAAGAAGTGTGAGTGTACTGTAGATAGAGTTGCAATCACTTTATTTTGCTATATATTTATGAGTATATGTGTAACAATCTAGACCCCATCCAGAAAGGCTAGACTTAAGATAGGATGGCAGCTGGCTAGATATTTTCGGATACCCAAACTATCCTGAACCTTAATAGGATCTATTTAGCAAAGCCCTATAGGATTTGGAAAGGGTTTGGGATTTAAAATTAAAACTTGTTAAGGTTCGGGCTGTAGGATTTTAAATGGATTCAGATACAGATAAGGCAAATTTTGCAGGTACCCTACCCCTTGCCATTCCTACCTTAAGGTATTATTAAGTACCTAAGATCTATCCGATTCATATCTAATGTAGGACTAAAGACACACCCGCAAGGGTCCTCAAAAACTCCCTCAGTTTAAGCCTTGGCATCTGCATCAGGATAAAAGTTTAAATCCATTGCAAATCTAATTATAAGTACCACAAATCTAATTTACAAATTCCACAATTAGCTTATAGTCAACCTAATAGATGCATGCTGCAGTGTTCTCTTATCCACATGGACCATTGGTTAGATCTACTCTGATACTATTTGTAACAATATAGGATCTTACTAAAAAATGCTTGTCAAAAAGGTGTTATTTGGGTTCTTTGATATTGAATAAGTACCCAAGATTTACCTAGTAGATAATAAATATGAGACTAAACACATGCCCACATGAATCTTCACATACTCCCTTCTTTAAACCTTAGTATCTTGCCAAGCTCATGGTCCAAATCTATTCAAATCTAATTACAAGTACCACAAATCTAATCACAAACACTTATGGTCAACCTAAAATGGACCCATGTTGCAGCTGTCTCTTAGCCTATATGGGTGATAGGCCTGATCTGCTATGATATAATTTGTAACAACTCAGTGCCTCATCTAAAAAAGCTAGTCGTAAGATGTTATTAAGTATCCAAGATCTACGTAGTGCATAGCCAATAAGAGACCAAACACATGCCTCCATGGATCCTTACAATATGAGTTCTCATTTATTTAATTAATTTTGTATTGGCATTATTATTTTGATATGTTGAGGTGTTGAGATATTTTTTGTTGTTCACAAGTATTTTTGAGGCAAGTTCTCTCTTTATGTACTCTTTAATCTATTAGAATTTTAGAATTGTATTTTTCCTATAAGACACTTTTTTGTGGAAGTTTTATTACATGTTTTATTGAAGTGGTTGCATTCTTCGTATTAGTGAGTGTATACATAATGTAGTTCACATGGCATGGGATCAATTATGTATAAAAGGGATTATAGAATAAAAACTTCGTGAGTTTCTGATAGTGAGTTTTATTGATAGATTTAATTGTGTTATTATTATTGGGACTATTGTTATGGATTTTTGTGTGACATTTTTATAGTAGATTGATGCCTGTCATTAGGCAAATCATGACAACCGATTGAAGCCTATCATGGGGCAAATCATGATCGTGTAACAGAAGATGCTTGTCATAGGGTGAATCATGACATCGGTTGCCTAATATCATGAAGAAAATGGACAACAAACTGAAAGTTAAATAAGTTATTTATCATGATGTATTATTTAAACATGTCCAAACTTGGAAATTGTAAATTATTTTAGCTATTGAGTTAGTGGTAATCTTCATATTGTATGCATAGCCATTATTTGTGTATTATCATACTTCTATACTTGTTATTTTAATAAAAGAAAATGTATATTGAATTGGTTTTTTTTTTTAAAGTGGTGAATTTCTCTTTAAATTGAAGTGTGTACAATTAAGAATTTATTCGTTGTTAAGCTTATAGCTTTCTTCTTTTCCAGATGAACGAATCAGTAAAACTCAGTTGTCTCGAGGATGCAGTTGGAGTATTATCAATCTTTCTTTCATTTGAGACCTTGTTGGTCAGAACCTTGTATTGTAGTTGTTCGACTGGTATTATATCATCATGTGGAACTATTATTTAATCCATACCAAATGTTGGTATCATTATGCTTGTGTTAAATATTTTTTTTTTATTACTTTAAGATTTGGATGCTCATAGACCTTAAGCTAGGTTATGTGCAGGAAGTTATTTAGATCCTTTCCATATATATCTTTGTCTAGCTGACATTGTATTTAGTTGATTGATAGATTAGGCTTGAGATACTTTACAGGGCTAAGCCTTGCGAGGTGTCTACCCTGTCGGCAGTATCATGTTAGGGCATGATAGATGGTGTTTAATCGTTGGTGGTAGTAAGGATGCCAGTTTTGACATGTTTTTTATTAGATTTTTAAATTTGACTGGTTCAAATTTGAATTTCAAATTGATGGATATTATAGTGCTCTAGGGTCCCCTCAAACCAAGACTCATAGGTACCACTAGATTTGAGATAAATATATATTACTACAGAAGGAGTTTTAGAAGAAAAATCATGTTCGAATTGTGGTTACCAATCGACAACATTAGAGTGGCTATTTAAATCCCCACTAATGGCTATGACTATGCCATTAGATGACTATACTTAATTAGAATTAAGCTAAACAAGAAATTTCAATAAGGATATATGTGGACTTTTGGCTAGGTGGTATATCGGGTTAAAAATTAGCCCCGGCTTTAGGTCGGGCTTTAGGCTTGGTTTAAAAGGTCTCAGGATTGAATTCAGGTTTAGATTATGGAGGCCAAACAGAAATCAGGCCTAACCTGAAGCTCGCCACTAAACTCCACCCCCCACCCATCCTGATCCCACTCCCTTGATAAATTATTTGTTAGACTAAGTTCACATGGACTAGTCCAACCAGAAAGCAACACGTGGAATAGTAATTACTTTTTTCTCTTTTTTTTTCCTTACATGTGTAATAGCAATATGCACCATGATGAATTTAGCAGCAGTGCAAAGTGTACACGGTTCAACTAATAAGGTTTCCTAAAATGCTTATCTAGGGTGCTATAACTAGGCCTTGACTATGCACTAGGATGTTACCAACAGTATTAGTACCCTAATAAAGCCATGTTTTACATATGCCATACCTCTTTGAAGTATTGATAAAGTATTTTTATTTTATTCATGGATGTTTTTGGACAATTGACAATAGCATGTGATGCCTATTTGGTATTAGGTATCCAAGATCTATAAGAACAAATAGGAAACATTGTTGTTTGATGGGTAATTGATGGAGAACAAAGACTCCAGATCCCTATTCCTTAAAACTATGTTTGGATGGTGAAATGGGAATGAAATAAGCTAGTTATTCTATCTTATTCCATGTTTCGTTCACAACCAAACACTCCTACTTGGCCATTTAGTATAGGCCAATTTTGTCCCCAAAAAAAAAATCTACCTCAAGGTCCCTAGAACCATGCGGTGAATGAACTCGAGGTTCCAGAGCTTCCTGGCTTATCAAGGTCCCCAGATTGCCTCTAACCATTGCGGTAGAATTTCATACAAGTATCTTCATGAAATAATCCCATTTTTTCCACCATTTACTTAGTATTCCACTGTTCAAGACTGTCACGGCGTGTTGTTTTGATCTCCATCTTCCAACTACGATAATTAAAATGAAAAGTTCAGCTCTTGCTATAGAATTCTACAGCAATTACCTTTACAAAAAATTCTGTTTTCCCACCTTTTACTTAGTATTCTACTTTTCTTGACTCCGAATTGGGATTGGGATGTATGAATTGACAAATGGAATTGAATCAAGAAATTTAAGCGGAGACAGATGGCTGCCGATCATGAAGAAGACAGAACTAGAATCAGACAACAAAACAACTAGACAATTAAATTGCTGAAAAACATCAAGGAACGAATCATACTCCTCTACCTCCTAATGATGGTCCACCGGTGGAAGAAGCGGGTGTTCCTGTTGCCCTCCTCCAGCCATCAAGCTCATTAAACACTGGTCCTCTGCATACGGATCTCTAAAAGAGTCCAAACCAATCGCTCGGACCTTCATGACAGTAAGCAGTCATGCCCTCCTACTAGAAGCATCAACTACCCAATTCAAAGATCCTAACCTATGCTTTGGAGGTGGTACTCCTGCAGACAGAAAATTCACCTGACTCACACACCGATTACCCAGCATATCCTTCCCTTGAATATTCCTCAAAGTCTCCTGATCGATGAGTAGAATGAACACTTGATGTCAAAGCCTCTAATGCCAGAGAGCTTGAACAACCACATAAAATTAAGCATCATGAGTAGGTAAATATAGCTTCTCAATGAAGAATGTTATGCGCCTTCCTTCTTGACTGAGAATATATTGGTCCAACTTCCTTTGAAGAAGCATCACACTCCACCACAAAACTTCATTGAAATTAGGAAGAGCTAAAGACTGGTGTGGCTTAAATCTCTTGATTTTGATTTTGTCCAAGCTCGTCGGCCCTCTGGTGTCCATTGGAAAGACTTTTCCCTTCGAACAATCAATGGTTGGTACCATCAAACTGCGAAATCCTCGAAACTGTGGTGCCATGCATCCATGGCAACTACATATCACCGAACTTCTTCAAAATACTTTTACTCAATCGAAAACAATACCAAACATCCACTATCTATGGTTATATCACTTCCCTTCTGGAACCAAGAAAGCTTATAAGGCCAGGGATGCTTCTCTAGAGTTACTTTGTAATAGCCTCTTGAGATGTGACATTCTCCTAGCTTTCCCTATTCATTACGACCTTGCAAACTTAGCCATAAGACTATTTCTGATAACAAGCGACTTATCAATATCTCCCTTCAATCCCCTTCATCTCCTACATTGTCAACTTCATCATAGGTTGGGCCCATATCGTCCTCATGTACATCAGATCCTTCATTACCTTCAACTAATAGCTATTATTTTGGAAGAAAAATTGACCTTTTGTGCACTTATTTCATGTATGAGCTATCTTTCCATAACTGTAACAACGGAGATTTGAACCACTATCTTGAGTCTTTTTGGCCACCTCGGCATGGTAGGATATCAGGTCTTCCTCGACTAGGATTTCTTTAAACATCAGCTCCATGCATCTCTTTTGATCTACTATCTTGTCCTCTAGATTGGAACATCCTTTGGTTTTGCTACTTCTCTTCAATAATAGCATGATCATATGCCTCATGCACAGTCCAAGTGCAGATTGAGGGTGTCTTGGATTGATTGGTGCAGCCCACCTATGTATATGGTCATCTATTGCTCCATCACCATAAATTTGTTTCTAGCAATGAACTGATATTGTGCTTCAATATAATCACAATAGATCTGTTGCCATGTTGAAAATTCTAGAGGTGTTGGTACAAGTTTTGGGTATAGTTGAAAGGTAGATGCTGTGTGGTTTGCCCCTCCACTGATGATCTTTTCTAGAATTGTTCCCACCAAGCTAAAGCTTGGTCTCTAAATTTTTAGGATACCAGCTTCACCTTCTTCTCTTATAGGACACATCCTTGTATTCAATGATTCATGCGAAGGTGTTCAACCAATCCAGTATCTTTGTCACCCCCTCCGAAAGGTCCCTAATGTATAACTCCTTCAAGGATTTGATTGTCAAATCAAATGGCTATGTAATGCGATCCTCAACATGATCATCAACATAATCATCTTCATAGTGTGGTCTAAAGAAGTTCGATCCTCGACAAAAGCCAAATACATGGTCGAGAGATCTACTTACCTTATCAATTCTTCTATCCCAATATCTTGGCATTCATTTCATCAATGTGGCTCTTCATGAACATCAGCCCTAGACTGATTCTAATTTTGGTTCTATCTCTATTTCTTCTTCCACCACCAGCCATCTATTTATATCAATGTTCGAGTACCATGAAGCAATGAGGCTTCAACACGAACAATGCACACAACAGTCGTAGTTATATAGAGAGAAGCACAATGGACAAGAAGAGAAAAGTGTAGGATAAACTTCACATAGTCTTTAATGGAAAAGTCATTGGCGAGAAGCTAATATTGCTGCGATCTTCATCTATGAATGCATTGGCTCCTACGAGGCTTGGTGTGGTCCAACTGATTGTACTTGCTAGGCATATCCTTCTCTACAACAGAATAGAAATTGGAAGGGAGATGGGAGCATTTGAAACTTTTATTCTAAAATCTGCGTAATGGTAGAACAACAAATATAAAAAAATAAATCAATAAAAAAATAGAAGATTTTAAAAATGAGGAAAGAAAATTATATACTTCTAACAAGATAATGGAAGCCTTGTATATTATAATACCTGTCCTCAAGTCTACATAATTAGTCATACCAATTTGTATAAAGATATGCACATTGGACAATCTGCCATTATGTTCAGAACCATGTTCTAGGAGGAGGTTATGGGTTCGAATTTTAGGAAGGTTGTATTTTAAGGATTTTAACTCATGATTTCTAGAAAATCTAAAGTTATGATACCATGATAACAATATGTCAGATTGCAAAAGCTTAAGCTAATAGCAAAAGGGTCACCAATGTAAATTAGACTTGATAAACAATATTATACAACTGACAATATTTTCTTAGCAATCCATATGCCCTTGTAAAAATTCAGCAACTCGATCATAAGGACTTCATAATCCACCAAGTGGTTAAACTAACAAGAAAAATTAGAACCACCAAAGAAAAGAACTAGATCAAAAGAATGAAACAAAACAACATTCATATAGTCCAATTTCATACATCATTGATACATCAAATCATTGAAAACACAACACAAAATGATTGATAAAACTAAAATAAACTCTAGAGTTAATTAGGTCTACACCAAGGAGGGGGAGGAAAAAGAGAAAAGTAAAAGGTAATGGATAGATTGAGAAGCCTTGTCCATGTTGTCATCGATATCAATTGTCTAGTAGATAGTGCATCTAGAGCCCGAATAAAGCCTTCTTTCCCTTTTTATAGTAAAAGGGATACGCAATTGCAGAAATGACTATCTTTGTTAGTTAGTAACAATGGTTCTCGATATGACTATCTTACTTTTAAGTGTCCAAATTACTACTAATGGGAGTTAATTGCAGAAATAACCTTTCTCGAAAACTTTGGCCAAAATGCTTTACATTCTTTTTGATAGTGTTGTTAAGAGTGCTGTATAGGTGCCTAGGCGGTCTACCTATGCACTTGTAAAGCATAGATTACTTACATAGCAGCAGAGTAGACTTATACTAGAAGAAAAAATAACTTTTTTTTGATTTGTACTTTCTTTCATTACCTTATTTTCACTATTATACTGAAATAATTTTTTATTTTACATAAATTGAAAGTGAAAATACATAACTTACAAGATGCTTTTACTTTGCTTATTCCTTTCCCTATTTCTTCTTACCTCGGAACCTCCTCCTTCGCATATGTATCACCAACTGGAGGCTCTTATGAAGCTTTCCAATACCTATTCTACTACTAGCAAGCCTTCAATATGCTGCCTAGTTGTTCAATGGCCCACTCTCATGTCATTCCTCTTGTTCTTGCTCTACTCATTAAAAAGATCATTTTCTTCTCTTGTCATGTTATTCCTCTTCTTCCCTTTTTATCCTTTTTTTTGTTCATTACCCTTACAAAAATAGCTTATTGTATTTCTAGCCTTCGAAAATTACTATTTGCATATGTATCTCTTAAAACATCATATTTTTGCATGAATACATATGCGGTTATATTTTTAGTTGACGGTGTTGAGAAGTAATCAATTTAAGAATAAAATAATTTATCACCCCTTACAATAATATTCTTGAGGAATATATAACAAATGCAGGGATGTTAACATAAAAGGATAATTATGCCAAATGATATTCGGAAGGGTTATTTATTAGAATTGTTAGCCAAACATCTAATAGGAGGGGCATCAATGCAAAACCAGGATGTTTGAGGGGTGCGTATGTAAATAGTTACTTTCGGGGTGGATATTCAATAAGTTAGATTTGTAAATGTTTATGTGCAAAGAATACTTATATATATGCATGGTCGAACATGAATATTAACCATATTATTTTTAAGGGCTTTTTGTATGGATACCCTTCTAAATATTAGATTTTGCGTGAATATCCTTTCAAAATTAATATTTGCATGTATGCCCTTGTAAAACTCTGTTATTGTACAAATACCCCTAATATATCAGTTCTTTAACGGTGTTAAAAAAATAATATTTATATGAATTAAAAATAAAATTAAATTTTGAAATGACGTTATAATCCTTACACCACTCCAACCCCCCCCGGTGCGTCTTCCCCATCCCCTGCGAGCTCCTCGCCTCCGCCGTCCCCCCCGCGAGCTCCCCGCCCCCTGCGCGGCACGTCTTCCCCATTCCCCGCGAGCTCCCCCCCTTCGTCCCCCCGCGCGGCGCGTCTTCCCCACCTCCCGCGAGCTCCCCCCCCGCCGTTCTCCCCTCACCCCCCGACGTCCCCCCCGCGAGCTCCCCCCCGCCGTCCCCCCCGTGGGCTTCCCAACCGCCGTGCCCGGCTTCCCCAACCCCCGCGGGCTTCCCCCCCGCCGCTCGGCATCCCCACCCCACCCGCTGTGGGCTTCTCCCCCACCCCCCACGTATCAGGATCCTGATCGCGGGCGTTCGCGATGCAGCTCGCTCACGATCTCCTTCCTATTCCTCCCAGTTCTGTAATCCAACCTATGATAAACAAAAATTCTTCTAACCGCAAAACTTATTTTTTGGTGCGATCTATCTTTCAAATCTTTCATATCTCTCCTATCTGTTGATTATAAAAAATATTTCAATATCAAGTTACCCTCTCTTCCCTTTCATTGATTTATACTATTTTTCTTTTATTAATCTGAACCAAAAAAAAAAATTACAAGTGTTAGAAGAACAATAATGATTATTGTAGCTGATTTTATTTCATTCCTATTTTTTACTGTGAACCTATATTGAAGCTCTATTTTTTGGTTTCTAGCTGCATACCATATATTTTATTTAAGAATAAATCCTATTATATATTTTTGTTATATTCATGATAAAGAAACAGGCCTCTCGTCATAGAACCAAATGCATTTCCTAATAAATACAGGATTATAAAGGCTATCACATTAATAAATGTATCTCAATTCTTTTCATCTACTAAGTTTTTTTTTGCATATATACCCTTCTAAATATAGAAAATTATATGAATATCCTTGTAAAGTTACTATTTGCTTGTATACCCTTAAAAAAATTTCTATTTGTACGCCTAACCATTAAGGGTATTTTAGTCATTTTAATTTGAAACCGCTAATTTTTTAACGGCGTTAGATGACATGGGTATATATGCAAAAATAAGAATAAAAAAGGGTAGAACAGCAAAACAAGTATTTTACGAGGGTATACATGCAAATATCAATTTTGGAAGGATATTCACGCAAAATCCGATATTTAGAAGGGTATCCATGCAAAAAACCCTTGTTTTTAAAACTTTACCTTTTGTTTTGAAAATAGGTTAGTAAAGTTTCCAGTTGACTAGGCTTCGGTTAGATGTCCTAACAACCTTTCTTTTCAAAGAGTTAGGCTAAAAATCTTAAATAGGAATCATGATGTAATCTTTTTTTCTTATGATTAAGACATGATAAGCTATATTTTCATGTAAACACCAAATCATGTACTAAGTATGTTTCCAAATTTTCAAACTATTGGGTAATTGAGGTTTATGGCAAACTCAATGAGAAAATGGTTTCTTTGTATCTCGGTCGTGAGGACTTTACAATTCACCAAGTGATTGCACTAAAAAGAAAATTAAAAGAAATACCAAAGAGGAACTAGATCAAAAGAAAGAAATTAGATAAACCTTCATTAGTCGTATTTTATATATCGGTAGCTTAAAAAATTACATAAAATGATTAATTAGACCAAAATAAATTTTGGAGCAGGTTGGACCTTATAGAGCGAGTAAAAAGAAAAACATACCTAGAAGAATTTTGCAACTGAGGAAATGGTTAAATTTAGCAATAACTACCTTTGGACAGTGGCTACTAATAGATTTCTATATGAATAATGTCCTTCTAAGTATTCAAACAAATAGTTATGGCAGTTAATTGCAAAAATAACATCTATTGAAAGTTATTTCGTACAAAACTTTCTTGCGGTGCTTATCCTAATAAGGATGACATATCATTTTTGAATGACATAAAAAATTAGGTTTACACATTCTTTATTAATTTGTATTATTCGATGCACCCTATTTTGGCCTTGCCAATTAGATATATAGAAATTCAAAGTTACTAAATAAATCCTAATAACAATTGCCAAAAATTAATGAATTATAATATTTTAGTTTATAATTAATAATATTCCAAGTATATATCTACTAAAAATCTTATTTGATATGGTCGTGATATAAAGTGGAGCATGATTGCCATATGTCTCAATAAGTAGATTGCACTAAGGATAGACCCCTCTATAAAAAGGTCAACAGAGTCCAAGAAATGCAGGACAAGATGAGATTGGGAATAGAGATACTCACTGGTAGGTTTTTCTATATAGAGGTGGGAGATGAAGAAACTGTTAGTGGTTTGAAGAGAGAGATCGCAAAGAAAGAGGAATTTGAAGAAAGTAGGCTTTTGCTCACGCATAACAATGGTTGTCTGATGAAGGAAGATCAGCGCAGCCTTGTTGAATATGGTTGTTATGAAGGCTGTATTCTTTATCTCAACTTTTTGCCGATTGATGGTTCTCCTAGGCCCACACCCTCTGAAGATTGTGTGACTATCGATTTTAAAGAATCTTAAAGGTATTCTACTTTTATTGACTTTTACATCATGTTTGAAAGGACCTTGTAAGAAGAGTCAATCTTTCAAATTTAATAATGTTATTTTAAGATTGAAACTTTGGTTTGAGTTAGAGCATACCACTAATTGATTTGGTATATTAGTTGTTAATTTCTTTGAATTTTGGTTTGATAAATATTTTTCCTGGATGTTCATATTTTTGAAGCCAATAGCATAGTTCTATTTTTCTAGTCCAAAGGTACTAATAATATGCCACAATTATTGATTACAAGTGGCAAAATATATGTAACTTTTTATAAATTCAATGTTTTTTTTTTATGCCAAGTCTATTTTGTCCCTATTTTCTTTCATGCTCTTGCTCGTACTTTTTATGATGGAGACTTTGGAATTTAAGAAGGGGATGAAAGACAAGGGCCATCAATATTCAATGAGAGAGACTCAAAGTCTTGTGTAGGATAGAAAGAGGAGGTGAAGGCTACTAGTATCTACTTCCTAATATCTCCAATCCTTAGCACCTCCTCTTCTCAAATCCCATGTATTTCTTCTTTGATTTGAAATACTTATCTTCCTATCTCTCTCTCTTCTTGTCACATCTCCCTTCCTTATCTCTTTTTCTTAACAAGCACTTTCGCTAATTCCTCTTACATAATCAACACACCCCTTTTTGAAATCCCATGATCTTGCTCTTTCCTCCCTCCTCCCTTCCCATCTCTCACCCTTTCCTTTTTAATTTTTGTGGTTAAACGTTTGAGTCCTCTATGAATGTTCTTTCCTATGTTCAATTTGTGATTCTATGAAGTTTTAATCTTTACTCCTTACTCCAGTAATTTTAAGGTATCAAAATTTTTCACTCTAATTCAACTTGTCTTCTACTTAAAATTTGCATTTCAATCTGTTTCTTTCCATATTATTGTGTTGTATAGAAGTTTCATCCTTAGCTATGATAGGTTGATACATAATGATAGATGGTGAATAGAGATCTATAATAGTGAGAGAGATACTAGTCCTAGGTTTCATTTTTTTTTAGTTACAACAGATTTAGAGAGCGAGTCTTGGTGTAATGGTATAAGATTACTCCATTATGACTTTAGGTTCCATAGGTTAAAAATACGGAAGCAACGCCTCTGCACACAGGGGTAAGGCTGTATATATCTAACCCTCTCCATACCTTATAGTGGGAGGATCCTCATGCATTGGGGTCCCCTTAATAATAATGGATAGTATTGGGTTAACAAACCACCTATTTATCCTTTGTATAACTAAGGGACAAGATTTAATTGTACAATTAATTCGTTTTTTAAGTATCTATACTACTACAAAACTCAATTTTTTTATAGACATTCATCTAGACAATTTATAAATATATTGTTTGTTTTGGCTTGTACATATCTTAGAATTTTCAACTAACTACATTCAACATGCAACATTCTATGTACAATATAGAATAGCCTATCATAGCAATAATTCATATTTGTACTTAAGGATGCTTGGTGTGTCATTTATGTATTTCTATAAAGTATATTCCAATACCTCCTTGTGGAGTGATTGATTAAAACCCCTATTTGATTTTGATGAGCTCAAAGCGTTTGAGTATATCTTATGTCTACTAATGAATTCAATTAAGTGTTTCAGTGAAAATCGTGTCTAAGTGTTTCTAGACTTGGTTCAAGATATTTTGGATAAGGTATGAAGTCAGTTTAAACCAAAGTCTGAGACTTGAGTCGACTCCAGGATATTACGAGTCGACTCCAAGCGTATCAGAATTACTGGCACGGGCTCGAGTCGACTCCAGACCAGTACGAGTCGACTCCGACTGAGAACAGACAGACGAACAGAAAGCATCAACTCAAAACCTGTCAGCGAGTCGACTCCTGAAGTGCGCGAGTCGACTCTGATGCTTACCGAGTCGACTCCGGAGTAATATGAGTCGACTCCAAGAAGCTACAGACAGAAAAGTCAGAGAGCGTTTTTCGACCCTGAGATTCGAGTCGACTCCTGTGGAACGCGAGTCGACTCCGATGGTTGGCAAGGTCGACTCCAAAGAAAGTGAGAGTCGACTCTCAGTGGAACACAAGGCAAAAGTCAGAGAACCGTTTTCGGACTCTAAGATTCAAGTCGACTCCCGCAATACGCGAGTCGACTCCAAGACAATGCGACCCAAAAAGACAGAAGATCAATTTGTTGTCTCTGAGAGCCGAGTCGACTCCCAGACAGCTCGAGTCGACTCCAAGGTAGCGGTACACCAAAAAGGCAGAAGACTAAGTTTCGGAAACTGAGAGCCGAGTCGACTCCGGGGAAGTTCGAGTCGACTCCAAGACTGGACGAGCCAAAAGACAGAAGATCGGGAGTTCGGGCTCTGAGCGCCGAGTCGACTCCCAGGACTATCGAGTCGACTCGAGCGGACCAAGTTGAAAAGTTGAACTACGGATTTCATGGGATGAGCCGACTCCGAAAATGCCAAGTCAGCTCCAGAAGTTGGCGAGTCGACTCCGGGTCAAGTCGAGTCGACTCCCAGTCGAAGAGGCCACTTTAATTCAAATCCCGAACAGTTGCCGAGTCGACACCAGAAAAGCATGAGTCGACTTCCGCTACAGCCGAGTCGACTCCTGATCGCGCGAGTCGACTCCAACCCCCAACGGACATATTGTCAGGTTGTGCAGAGTGTGCAGAACGGGCAGAAAAAGGTGTCTAACGGCTAGTTTCCGTGGGGGATGGCTTAAATAGCCACAGAGGACTGTAGCAAGGTAGAGAACTACTATTCCATTCAAAGAAATCAAGCATTCATTCTCTGCAAACTTGGTTTCAACAGAAAAGTAGGAAGAGCGCCATTAACTCCATCCAACTTTCTCTTCCCACCATTTAAAGAAGTCTCCTCCTGCATTCAAGTCGACCAGACATTCCAGAGGAGACTCAAAGTTCAAGAAGCCCTACTCTACTCCAACTCAAAAGTGTTTGAGGGCTCTTAACTTCTCTCTAGTTTATATTGTAGCAAATCTACTTTTTAAGAAGCTCAGTTTTTCTGTTTGTTTCTTATTCTTTCCATATTGTCTTTGCTTGGTTCAATCGGGGGATTGAATCAAGGGTGTTGAGGTTGGTTGGTGAGCCGAGTGTAAAACCAACGTGTAAGGGTTCGATTGTGATCCCGAGGAAAACAATCGGGGTTGGTTCTAGTCGGTGAGCCTGGGAAACCGACCGAGTTCGTTGTGAGCTCGTAAAACAATAAGTTTGGTTGTAAGCTTGGAAAACAACCAGCTGTAATCCCAAGGGGTTATAGTGAATTCCCAAGTGAGACTTGGGGAGTGGACGTAGGAGCAAGGGTTAGCTCCGAACCACTATAAACATCGTGTTTGTGATTGCTTGTCTCTCTTTCTCTCATCTCATTTCACTCACAGCACATAGCAACTAATTAATCACCTTGCAAAAGTATTAATTAGTCATCTACAAAAGTTTTAATTGTAAAATTATTTTAAAACCCAATTCACCCCCCCTCTTGGGTTGTCTATCTGGGGCAACAAGTGGTATCAGAGCCTAAACTCTTCTACCCTAAGAGTAAAAGATCGAAATGACAACCCCATTGGATCTTCCCACATTGAGGGTCAGTCCACCCAAAGACCCCCATTCTTTAGTGGATCCGATTACTCATATTGGAAGGCTAGGATGAGAATATTCATCCAAGCCCAAGACTATGAGATGTGGACCATTGTATCAAATGGACCATACATCCCATCCATCTATGTAGAGGGGGTCACTGTACCCAAACTAGAAAAGAATTGGGATGAACATGACATGAGAAAGGCACAACTCAATTCTAAAGCAATGAATGTGCTTTACTGTGCATTAGATAGGAATGAATTCAATAGAGTCTCTACTTGCAATTCTGCAAAAAGAGATTTGGGACAGACTTGAAGTGACCCATGAGGGCACGAATCAAGTCAAAGAATCCAAAATAAATATATTAGTTCATAAGTATGAACTATTTAAGATGGATTCTAATGAGACAATCACTAGCATGTTCACTAGGTTTACTGACATTGTCAATGGCCTAAAAAGCCTTGGCAAAAACTATACTAACAGTGATCTTGTCAGAAAAATTCTTCGCTGTCTACCAAGGTCATGGGAAGCCAAGGTGACGGCAATCCAAGAAGCTAAGGACTTGAACAAACTTCCACTTGAAGAGCTCCTTGGATTCCTAATGACTCACGAGCTAATAATGAAGCAGCACAGCGAAGAAGAGTCCTCCCATAAGAAAAAGGTAATAGCTCTTAAGTCTACATCATCTAACAAGGACTTATCTTGCAGTAGCAGCAGTGAAGAAGAGGATCATGAGGGAGATGATGATGAGGCTCTTCTTGTGCGCAAATTCAGAAAATTCATCAACCACAAGAAGTCCTATCATCAAAGGAGAGGCCCTCAAATTCCTATCGCAAGGATAAAGGTAAGGAAAGAGAAAATGAGGGGATTGGTTGCTATGAGTGCAAAAAGCCGGGACACATCAGAGCTGAGTGTCCCTTACTAAAGAAGAGCAGCAAGTACAAGAAGAAGAAAGCCCTTGTCACCACCTTATCGGACTCCGACGCATCATCTTCATCATCGGATGAAGAACAAGAAGAAAAGGCCAATTTCTGCTTCATGGCCAATAAAAATGAGGGTAACGTCCGAAACGCATCTAGATTTTACATTTGATGAATTGTATGATGCATTTTAATGAATTAATGATAGAATATAAGGCTATAAACCTTAAGAACAAAGAGCTAAAGCTAGCTAATCAATCTTACTTACATAAATACGATAAATTAGTTAAGGATAAGGACTCTATCACCAAAGAAAATTTAGAACTTAAGACAAGCAATAAACTCTTAACTCAAAAGACTAATACCTTGAGTAAAGATATTGAAAAACTAACTAAGGAAATTTCAGAACTTAAAAACAATAAACAAATCTTAAACGAGAATCTCATAAAAGACTTAAACATTCTAAAAACCGAAAAACAAACTCTAACTAAAGAACTTGAAAAATACAAACCTTTGGTTGAAAAATTTACATATAGTTCTGAAAAATTGAATATGATACTTAACAGTCAACGAGCGGTATTCAATAGAGCGGGTTTAGGGTATAAACCTAAAAATAAGCAAAAACTTCTTATTAACTTCTTTGTTAAAGCAGGGAGAAAGTAAAACTAAGAAAATAACCTGTTTTTGTTGTGGAACTGTAGGACATAAAGCAAATGTGTGCAATTATAGAAAAGGAAAAACAAAAAGAAAAGTTAAAAGGGTATGGGTTCCAAAAGGAACCAACATGACTAACCATGAAGGACCCAAGAAAACTTGGGTACCTAAGATTACATGATTTGCTTGTGTAGGAGTGTCTTGCAGCCAAGGTCAACAAAAATTGCTGGTACTTGGATAGTGGCTGCTCAAGACACATGACGGGTGACAAGGATCAATTCTTCACCCTTGAAGCTAAGAAGGGAGGTGCTGTGACTTTTGGAGACAACAACCAAGGTCACATCATTGGTATAGGTAAAGTACAAATTACCCCTTCTACTTTTATAGATAATGTTCGATATGTGATAGTGTTAAGCATAATTTATTAAGTGTTACGGGGGAACTTAGCCACCATGCCCACGTGACCGGCACGCGCGCCCGGGAAGACTACGGTGCCCCTTGATCCAGCAATCCCGACTCGGATCGGATATCTTCGGCTCCGCAGCCCGACCCCGAGTCGGCTGCCCCTTGATCCAGCCAATGCCGGACCTCGGTCGGATATCTTTCGCTCCGCAGCCCGACCCCGAGTCGGCTGGCCCCTTGATCCAGCAATCCGACCTTGGGTCGGATATCTTCGGCTCCGCAGCCCGACCCCGAGTCGGCTGCCCCTTGATCCAGCAATCCGACCTTGGTCGGGATATCTTCGGCTCCGCAGCCCGACCCCAAGTCGGGCTGCCCCCTTGATCCAGCAATCCGACCTCGGGTCGGATATCTTCGGCTCCGCAGCCCGACCCCCGAGTCGGCTGCCCCTTGATCCAGCAATCCGACCTCGAGTCGGCAATCTCCTGACAACAACAGACTGTTCCCCTGAGGCACGCCGCGGCCCCTGCTCCACTACTCCCTTGCAGACGGGCCGTATCCGGACGCTGTTTCACGGTCCCCTGTAAACAGCCGTACAAAGTGGAACTCCACTACGCCCTGCCATAGCCGTACCCAGCGCTGCCCCACGACGCCCTAGTAACGGCCATGTCAGTGGCAACCCCATCGCGCCACCACGATGACCAATCCCCAAAAGAACCCCCCAGCCTAGTATATATGCAGCTAGGGGGAAGGGGAGGGTAAGCAAGATTTCCAGAGTATCATCTTACCTGCTACCTCTCCTTCTCCTTCGATCTTCCCTAACTTGATCGTCGGAGGCCCCCACTACCCGGTGGTGGTGCGAGGCTTGCTTTGCAGGTTTTCCGGCGGAAGGTGGAGCGCAACCGAAGCAATTCCAAGGGAACCCGTTCAACCGCTGTGCCAATCGTTCTCTGGTTTGAACCCCAGCAACAGTTGGCGCTAGAGGAAGGGCCGGATCTCAGAGCGATCGTAATGGCACGGCGGGGTGGTCGTGGAGCTTCCAATGCTTCCGGTCGCGGGGCCTCTCACGCCTCTGGCCGGAAGGCCGCTGCATCTCCAACACACTCTCAGCAACACTCCACCTCCCCAACCGCCCGTTCAGACGGATCGAAGCCGCCTCAGTTCGGACCAACTAAACCCAGCAGGTTCGCACCCCTCGCGGAGGCGGTGCAGAATCTGCAAGGGTGCGATTTTCCCGGCGCGCGCGCGGGCTCAGGCAGTCCGCCGCCGGCCTGAGCATTACGCCTGTCCTCCTCAACCCGCCGCTCCCTTCCTCTCCCGATGGGGATGAGCGCCGGCGCGGAGGAGGATTCTGCGAGCAGCTACATTCGGCCGGGACCTTCCTGATAGTGCTTAATAATTTATAATTTAGTTACCTTTCCCAGAGCACTTATCAACTATTTTTAAACTAATAAATACACTATTTTTACCATGAATTTGAACAAACATTGGAAGTAAGTTAAAATGATGCGTAATTATTCTCTAAACTAGATTCATGAACTTGTCTCTCTCTTCTTTGCAATCTTGTCATGAAATTCCATAAAAACAATAAGGAGGGAGTTGTGTTGACCCGGATTTGGTAACCGGATAGAGTTGTAATCAAGCTAAGCTTTAATTAAATGGGTTTGGTCCTGATTCGATTGAAAAGTTTATAATTAATTATGTATGGGCAAAGGTTTGATTAACCCTTTTTATTAGTCACGGTCCGGTTTTTAGTCTTGTCTGGTCGAGTTCGATCTGAAGCAACTCAGCAAGAATTAAATGTAAATAACATTGGGCTCGAGAACAATTTCAAGCAAATCAACGATCATGACCCACCTCAAATCCAAAGCCAATTCCCCAACCAATTCCTTTCCTACCTTCATATAAAATTTATAATTTAAAACAAAAAATATAATAATAATAATAATTGAATATCCATGATTCACTGTTCATATGAACAGTGTCCCGTGAAAAACACTGTTCATATGAACAGTGTTAGGAAAAACAAAAAAAAAAAAAACTAAAAATGCATTTCACTGTTTATCTTCTTCCCCTCCCGTAGATCCCGCGGCCGTCCACCTTCCACGGCGACCTCCCGACGATCCCGCGACCAGATCCTCCGGCCCTTCTTCCGCCCTCCTCCCAGCTTCTTCAGCCGCGCCAGCAACGCCCGCGTTCTTCACGCGCTGCAAGCATCCCAACCGCATCCGAGCAAGCGTGATTTCCAGCGATCTACCAACGCCCATCAAGCATCTTTCATGATCAACGCCCGAATCATCCCGTGGCATCTTCCATCTTCAGCGCATCTCCTCCCTTTCGAAGTCAAGCCGTGATCCAAGCCTTCCACCGTGGCCGACGTGATTCGGCTCCTCCCACCAGCCACGGGTCATCACCTCCTCACAGCATCCAAGCAATCCCACTGCCAGCAGCCTATGAAGCAGCCCAAGATCCCGTCCGTATTCATCTTCTTCCCGTGAATCACCCCCTCCACGGATCAAGCTCCAACATCACGCGTCCGTGAATGGTGTCTTCCCGAGATCCCGCGGCCAGACCTTCATCCGAATCAAAGGTCTCAGCCCCTCTCCCATGGATCCGCTCCTCCCATCATCGCACCCAAGCTCCATGGAACGTGCCACAGTCAAGCCTCTGAGTACGCCCCTTCCGGAATCCCAAGCATCCTCACTTGCCTATAAATAGGGTGTCCATCAGAAGAAGAGGGGGGAAGGAGCTCGGATCGGTTCAAAAGAAAAACAGGGGAGACCCCCTGTTTCAGTGAAAAGAAGAAGAAAGCCGAGAGGGAGATGAAGATGGGAGGACTTCCGGCCACCATGAGCAGCTAAGCCTCGGTTTAGGGGTTTGATGAAGCCATGGATGAGTATTTGTGTTGCATTTCTTTGATTTTTAGCGTTGTAAGACAGTTGCATACTCGATGAAATTATGATCTTAAAATGTCTTGTTTAATTTATGTAAGATGTTTATCTTGTAGAAAGTCTTTGCATGAATTAATCTAGTTTATCGAAATTGAATCCAATACCTGTGGTTTGGAAGAGATTGCTATGCAACTATCGGATTTATCTTTGAAAAATTAATCCTCAGATGAATCATGCTAAATAGGACAGACCATGCCTATCCTTAGAAAAGATGGTTTGTGCCAGGCTTAGATGACTCATACTGTGGGTTAGATTTCAGCTTTTTGTATAATTGCCCTAACTTGTAGTTAAGAGCAATCAGATCATACACGCATCTAAGTCATTGAAAGCATCACAATTACGAATCCATCGGTGGATTCTAGCCCTAAACACCTCTCTCCATAGATAATTCATACTACTACACCCATATTAATTCTTAGTTTTTATCATTTACTCTAGCTTATCCCCTTTGAAGTAATCATTTAATTAGGAAAAATAACTTGTCTCCAATCCCTGTGGACCGACACCCGTAATCACTATCCTACAGGATACGTGCTATTGCGTGGTTTATTTTCAAAATTGAAATAACCGATCAATTTTTGGCGCCGTTGCCGGGGATTGCTAGCATAGTTATTTTTTTATTAAAAAAAAATTTAAAAATTAAAAAAAAATTAAAAAAAATTTCTATTATTGTTACTTTTCTTATCTTCTTTTCTCCCTTACTAATTTTTATTTATTTATTTAGTTTTTTTCAGGAATCGAGAAAAAAAATCTGGGATGATCAAAAGGAGAACTGCCGGAAAAGAAATGCTGTAGAGGTTTGCAAAAAAAAAAATAAAAAATTGCTGGGAAATTCCCTTTGGTAACCTCTAAACTTTTCTTATTTAAATTAATTATTGGTTTGAAATTTTGTGGTGATTGTTTGATTTTAATTATAGCAAAATTGTGAATGCATGCTTGATACACATACACAAATCAATTTGCACATAGTAAGGGCAATCACCCCAACAAGATAAGAGCCGGATTTCATCACCGGACTCTTGCCCAACTTAGGTGAACTCAATAGTGTCATCTTTAATTAAAATCAATTAGACGTTGGCCCCTAGGGACATTCGAGCTCAATAGGACGAAGATCACCGAAGGTTGCACCAATTTCGCTCTGTGGCTTAGTTGATGTCTAGGCAAGCTTTGTCCCTATAAGGGAGACAGTTCATCTGTTCGAGGCAAGTGGGTTTTAAGTGGGACCTTTGCGAACGCATCGTGACCCCTCCACTTACCTGGGAGCTTACCTGGTCAACTCGGTTCATTAGACCGGATTGGAGGCTTAGGTGCCCTCTTCAAACCAGTTAGGAGCTGTCTAGTGATTTTAGGTCAAAGACTAGGATTGATATGCTTTTCTCTTTTATTGCATGCTTGATTGATCGAGTACTAGTGTATGCACGGTAGTCGTTCTAGAGTACAAAACTATTACCTTTTGACCCTGAAATAGAACGAACCCTTAGGAACATTCGAGCTAAGATCAAAACATTAGGATCATCCCCACCTCTTAAGATGGCTGAAGAACAACCCAAACTCCTGAGGGAGTACTTTACTCCCACTATTTACACTTCCCCATCTTGCATTCGATTACCTGAGGTAGCAGCTGTACAATATGAAATAAAGTCTAGTGTGATCCAAATGCTTCCATCTTTTTATGGGCTCACCAATGAAGATCCATATAAACACCTAGATGAATTCCTTGAATTTGCACCACTGTCAAGATTCAGAATTTCACTGATGATGCTCTGAAACTTAGATTATTCCCCTTCTCCCTTAAAGATAGAGCCAAACAATGGCTGAATTCTTTAGAAGCTAACTCAATTCGTTCTTGGGATCAAATGCAACAAGAATTCCTTAAAAAATACTTTCCCATAGGAAGAACGAACCAGTTTAGACGTGCTATTACAAGCTTCTCCCAAACTGAGGGAGAAGAATTTCATGAAACTTGGGAGAGATTTAGGGACCTAATCCGTAAATGCCCTCATCATCAAATACCTAAGTGGCAGCTAGTGCAATGCTTTATGACGGATTGACTGAACGAAACCGTCAGATGATTGATGCCGCATGTGGGGGGACATTCATGCTTCAAAATGAGCATGAAGCATGGAAATTATTTGAAAATCTAAATGAAAACTCCCTCCACCATGCTTCATGTTCTCGTCAAGCACCCCCGAGTTCTCAAAGAAAAGGGACCATTTGTGAAATAAGTCATTCTATGGACCTGTCTAGCAAGGTAGATGCATTGTCCCATAAGATTGACCAATGATGATAGGTGGGCATTACATGAACTCTTCCCAAGCACAAGTGTGTACTATTTGTTCTAGCCCATCCCACCCTATTCATGAGTGCCCTTCAGCGCCCCAATTCCCCGAACTCGTGCAAGAACACATCAATGCTGCTCAAACACTGCCTAGACCGGGTAATGACCCATTTTCCAATACATATAACCCGGGATGGCGAAATCATCCAAACTTTTTTTGGAAGCAGCAAGCTTCGAATACTGCCCAACCTTATTCCCAAAACTTTCCAAACCCTCAGAATTTTCAAACCCCACAAAATATTCATCTCTACCGTCCCTCGACTCAATTTCAACACACTCCTCCTCCACCCCAAAGAAACACAGCCTTTGAGGAGAAAGTGTTGAACGCCCTTCAAGGTTTGGAAACCATTACACAATTAGTGCACTCTCATACGCAATCAATCGCCAAGCTAGAATCCCAAATGGGTCAACTAGCTAATGCACTAAACAAGCGAGAGGAAGGAAAGCTTCCAAGCCAACCACTAAGTAATCCTAGGGGACAATACATGGCTCAAGAAAATCAACTAAATGCAATTCATCATGAACAAGCCAATGCTTTGACTACCCTAAGGAGTGGACGTGTAGTAGACAATAAGATTGGGGAGGACAACAATAAGGAAGATGAAGAAGAGGATAGAAATGTGTCAAATGAAAAACCTTCTTCTTCTTCTTCACCTAGTCCACCTTCTGCCAAAACTCATATCCCAAAGGCCCCATATCCTGAAGCTCTTAATTCACCCTCTCCCTTTGGCAAAAAAGGAACTTCACTAGAGGAAATAATGGAGGTTTTCAAACAAGTGAAAATCAACCTTCCGCTTCTTGATGCTATTAGACAAGTTCCCTCCTATGCCAAATTCCTCAAAGACCTTTGTACACAAAAGCGAAAATCTAGGACACATGTGCCTAAAAAGGTCTTCTTAACTGATCAAGTGAGTTCTATTCTCCAACACAACACCCCTCCGAAATTCAAAGATCCTGGTGCTCCCACCATCTCCTGTGTCTTAGGAAATAATTTCATTGATCGAGCACTCTTAGATCTAGGGGCAAGTGTCAACCTTTTACCTTATTCAGTTTATGAGAAACTTGGGTTAGGTGAGTTAAAACCAACCTCGGTATCCCTTCAATTGGCTGATCGATCTGTAAAAACACCACGTGGGATAATTGAAGATGTTCTTGTCAAGGTAGACAAATTCTATTTTCCAGTAGATTTCATTGTCCTTGATATGGAACATGAACCTAATCCTAAGAAACAAATCCCCGTGATCCTTGGGCGCCCCTTTTTAGCAACAGCCAATGCGTGCATAAATTGTAGAACGGGGGTAATGAATATATCATTTGGGAACATGAAGGTAAAATTAAATGTGTTCAATGCAGACGACCAACCCGCGAGGAAAGTTGAGTGTTTTATGATAGACAAAATAGATGAACCCATAAAAGGAGATGCAAAAACTACCTGACTGTGTCTGGCTGAAGACAATAAACTTAGCGCTTGTTGGGAGGCAACCCAATTCTCTTAGATTATTTCTTAACATTGAGGACAATGTTAGGTTTAGGTTTGGGGGTATTCATCTTGATTTTCATCCCAAAAAAAAATAATAATAATAATAAAAAAAAAATAAATAATAATAATAAAAAATCATTTTTTTTAAAAAAAGAAAAAAATAAAAATATTTTTTTAAAAAAAATGTTTTATTTTCATTTTTTTATAAAATAATTAAAAAAAAGGTTTTTGTTAAAAAAAACCCTAATTTATATACATTTATGCGAGAATGATAAACACACAAGGTATATAAAATCTAAAAAGCCTAATGACTAGTGGGAAGTAATACAAATTTAAGTTCTTTTTATTAAGTCTCTCTTAGGGAGTTGTAAGCTAATTAATACTTTGGAATTTCACTACACACTGGCCGACTCTTCTAAGGTCTAGGCTCGACATTATGTTGAGAGTATGGTAGCAACCTTGGACCCTGATGAATCATACTTATCTAATCCAAAAAAAAAATATCAATAAAAATGGATTTAGTCAGGAACATCGAAAAGGGCTACCTATTGTCAAAGATCAAGTGGGCTTGTGATGAGGACTCCGAGCATAAGTCCGTAGGGGAGTCTTGATGCCCGACACCTTATGCCAACTGGTGTGAGAGTTGTCGACTGATTGCTCGTTACACGGAGAAATCACCACAGAGTAAAAGTGCACAATTTATATATCTTTCTTAAAAAAAAGAAAAAAAAAAAGAAAAAAAATGTTGTATTGACCGAAAAGACAATAGTGTGAAAGCCGTCGTTGTAAAAATTCGAGTAAACTGGAATATTACAGATAAAGCCCGTGAGGTACTAAAGTAAACATCCACAACTCTCGAAATCCTGCAGATAAGATGATTTTGAATCAGTGAGTAGGTCTTTTCGACCAATCCTTGGAAACTACTAGTATTAACAATATTTTGGAGATCCGAACCCTTAGCTTGTGTACGGTCCAGATTTCACCGAGCACTCCAGTATAAATAAGTCTTACAACTCCCTAAAAGGAAACTTAATGACTTTAACTTAGATTGCATACTAACCTAGAATTTGGGCTGACTTAGTAAATAAAACCGTGTGTGCTTTGAAATTCTTATCATTTATGTATCTTAAATAATAATAATAAAAAAAGAGTTTTTGGAAATCTTAGCTAGTATGCATTTGGAATTTGATTTTCACTTCATAGATCAATCGATCTAAATATATATATATAATAAAAAAAAAAATAATAATAATAATAACCATAAAAAAATAAATAATAATAATAATAATAATAATAACAATAAAATTTTAGAAGTTTGTGGGTATCTTCACTGGAAACCCTCACGAGACTATAACTCGTCCACTAGGGTAACCTAGGGTTTAAAGCCTTGTTGCATATGGTAAATGCAATCGCGATGCCTGCGAAAGTGAGTTAGAGTTTTTCTTTTCTAATTTTATTTTGCTCGAGGACTAGCAAAATATAGGTTTGGGGGTGTGATAAGTGCTTAATAATTTATAATTTAGTTACCTTTCCATAGCACTTATCAATATTTTTAAACTGATAAATACATATTTTACCATGAAATTGAACAAACATTGAAGTAAGTTTAAAATATGGTAATTATTCTCTTAAACTAGGATTCTGAACTTGTCTCTCTCTTCTTTGCAACTTTCATGAAAATTTCATAAAACATATAAGGAGAGATTGTGTTGACCCGATTTGGTAACCTGATAGAGTTGTAATCAAGCTAAGCTTATAATTAAATGGGTTTTGGTCCTGATGTCGATTGAAAGTTATAATTAATTATGTATGGGGCAAAGGTTTGATTACCCTTTTTATTAGGTCACGGTCCGTTTTTAGTCTTGTCTTGGTTGAGTTCGATCTTGAAGCAACTCAGCAAGAATTAAATGTTAAATAACATTGGGCTCGAGAATAATTTCAAGCAAATCAACGATCATGACCCACCTCAAATCCAAAGCCAAATTTCCAACCAATTCCTTTCCTACCTTCATATAAATTTATAATTTTAAAACAAAAATAATAATAATAATAATAATAATTGAATATCCATGATTCACTGTTCATATGAACAGTGTCCCGTGAAAAAACACTGTTCATATGAACAGTGTTAGGAAAAACAAAAAAAAAAAAAACTAAAAATGCATTTCACTGTTTATCTTTCTTCCCCTCCCGTAGATCCCGCGGCCGTCCACCTTCCACGGCGACCTCCCGACGATCCCGCGACCAGATCTCCGGCCCTTCTTCCGCCCTCCTCCCAGCTTCTTCAGCCGCGCCAGCAACGCCCGCGTTCTTCATGCGCTGCAAGCATCCCAACCGCTCCGAGCAAGCGTGATTTCCAGCGATCTACCAACGCCCATCAAGCATCTTTCATGATCAACGCCCGAATCATCCCGTGGCATCTTCCATCTTTTAGCGCATCTCTCCCTTTCGAAGTCAAGCCATGATCCAAGCTTCCACCGTGGCCTCGGCTTCTTCCTCCCACCAGCCACGGGTCATCACCTCCTCACAGCATCCAAGCAATCCCACTGCCAGCAGCCTATGAAGCAGCCAAGATCCTGTCCGTATTCATCTTCTTCCCGTGAATCACCCCCTCCATGGATCAAGCTCCAACATCACGCGTCCGTGAATGGTGTCTTCCCGAGATCCCGCGGCCAGACCTTCATCCGAATCAAAGGTCTCAGCCCCTCTTCCCATGGATCCGCTCCTCCCATCATCGCACCCAAGCTCCATGGAACGTGCCACAGTCAAGCCTCCGAGTACGCCCCTTCCGGAATCCCAAGCATCCTCACTTGCCTATAAATAGGGTGTCCATCAGAAGAAGAGGGGGAAAGGAGCTCGGATCGGTTCAAAAGAAAAACAGGGGAGACCCCCTGTTTCAGTGAAAAGAAGAAGAAAGCCGAGAGGGAGATGAAGATGGGAGGACTTCCGGCCACCATGAGCAGCTAAGCCTCGGTTTAGGGATTTGATGAAGCCATGGATGAGTATTTGTGTTGCATTTCTTTGATTTTTAGCGTTGTAAGACAGTTGCATACTCGATGAAATTATGATCTAAAATGTCTTGTTTAATTTATGTAAGATGTTTATCTTGTAGAAAGTCTTTGCATGAATTAATCTAGTTTATCGAAATTGAATCCAATACCTGTGGTTTGGAAGAGATTGCTATGCAACTATCGGATTTATCTTTGAAAAATTAATCCTCAGATGAATCATGCTAAATAGGACAGACCATGCCTATCCTTAGAAAAGATGGTTTGTGCCAGGCTTAGATGACTCATACTGTGGGTTAGATTTCAGCTTTTTGTATAATTGCCCTAACTTGTAGTTAAGAGCAATCAGATCATATACGCATCTAAGTCATTGAAAGCATCACAATTACGAATCCATCGGTGGATTCTAGCCCTAAACACCTCTCTCCATAGATAATTCATACTACTACACCCATATTAATTCTTAGTTTTTATCATTTACTCTAGCTTATCCCCTTTGAAGTAATCATTTAATTAGGAAAAATAACTTGTCTCCAATCCCTGTGGACCGACACCCGTAATCACTATCCTACAGGATACGTGCTATTGCATGGTTTATTTTCAAAATTGAAATAACCGATCACTTCCCACCGGAGCCGCGCGGGGTCCGAGAGGCGGGCCCGGGCGCGTTCCCAGACCCCCCATCCTCGAGGAACCCGCGCTCCAGTCGGTCCCCCTCTCGCCGCTCCTTGTCTCCCACCCACCGGTCGCGCTCCCTGGACCGGCGGGTGGACGATCTCCACCGACAACTCCAGGTCCTGAAGGGCCATTCCAAAGATCCCTTCGCCGACTTAGAGATCTCCTCCCAGCCGGCGCTTGCCTCGAGGATCCTGCGGACCCCGAATCCGCCGGGGTTCAAAATGCCGGCGATCGAGCCCTATGACGGGGCGGCGGACCCGCGGGATCACGTCGAGAGTTTCAGGACCCTTATGCTCCTCCACGGAGCATCAGATCCCCTTCTCTGCAAGGCTTTCCCGGCAACCCTCCGTGGCCCGGCGAGGGCTGGTTCGCCGGGCTGGAGGCTGACTCAATCCGGTCCTTCGACCAGTTCACTCCGCCTCTTCGTCACTCATTTCGCCGGTCAGTAGCCGGCGGCGACTGGTCTCCGACTCCCTCTTTGATGTCCGGCAAAACGAGGGAGAAAAGCCTGCGGGATTATCTTACCCGCTTCAACAGGGCTACGCTGGAGGTCCGGAGCCTGAGTCAGGAGGTAGCTCTTTCAGCCCTGAAGCGTGGCTTCCGGAAGGGCAGACTCACCTTCTCCCTGGGACAAACGCCTGCCGCAGGAGCTTCCCAGAGCTGTTGTCCCGGGCGAACCAGTATGCGGACGCCGAGGAGGCGGCCGCCCACACGAGCAAGGAGGCCACCGAGATCCCTCCAAAGCTTGGGAAGAAAAGGCGGAAAGAGGCACGCCAGAGGAAGGAGCCCGACGCCCCAGCGTCGGCGCAGAAGCCCGTCGCCGGCGAAGAACCACGGCGCCCCCACGCCCTCGTTCTCCGCCCCGACGTTTCAATCGGTACACCCCTCTCCTGACTCCCCGGGCCAAGATCCTTATGGAGAGTCAAAGGGGCGGAGGACCTCCGGGCCCCGAGACAGATGCGGAAGATTCCCTGGGAAGAAGGCCCTCCGGGCGTACTGTGAGTACCACCGAGACCACGGCCACGACAACAGGAAGACTGCTTCCAGCCTTCGGGACGAGATCGGAGGCTCTCATCCGCCGGGGGCGTCTCGGTCGATATGTGGAGCGACCGACGTCCCCCCTCAGACCCGCGTCCGGCCGACCCGGCTCCTCCGGGGCCTCGGAGCAGAATTCGACCCGTTGCGGGCGTGATCCACACTATCACTGGGGGCTGCCCCCGACCCGTGAGGAACGCAGGGGGGCTCGACGGAGGCGTCGGGGAGCGGCCGTCGCAAAGAGGCAGAGGGTCGGCAACGTAATCACTTTTTGTGATGAGGATGTAAAGGGGGTTCAGACCCCCCACGATGACGCCATGGTGATCTCCCTCACCATGGCAAACTATGATGTAAGGCGTGTTCTGTGTGGATAGTGGAAGCTCAGCTGATATCTTGTTTTACGAGGCCTTCCAAAAGTTGGGCTTGGTCCAGACAATTGTTGCACCAAAATGTCCACCCCCTCGTAGGATTCACCGGTGGACGCTGTCCCGGTGGAAGGTGTCGTTGAGCTGGCCTGTGACTGCGGGCGTCGCACCCGCAGAAAGCCACGGTGCGACTCGGGATTCCTTGGTCGTCCGTGTTCCCTCGGCTTACAACGCTATCCTCGGAAACGACCCGGGCCTGAACGCCCTTCGTGCGGTGGTCTCCACGTACCACTTGCTATGCGGTTCCCACGACGGTCGGGATCGGGGAGGTCCGAGGTGACCAACCGACCGCACGGCAATGTTTCTTAGCGACCCTCAAAGGGAAGAAGCCCGCAGAAGCCCTAAGCGTCGAGTCCCCTTGATGCCTAGAGACGAGGTGGCCTTGCGGCAGGGGGAGCCGGCCGAGGGTGTGGTCGAAGTTCCCCTCGAGGAAGGCCGCCGGGACCGGGCGGTCCGGGTCGGCGCCAATCTCGACCCGGGAGCTCGGGCCCGGTTGGTGGAATTCCTCCGAGCCAATGCCCGATGTATTTTGCCTGGTCGGCGGCCGATGTACCTGGGATCGACCCGGAGGTCATCTCTCACGCCCTCAACGTCGACCCGAACCCACCGGCCAGTGAAGCAGAAGAAGAGACACTGTGCCCCGAATCGGATCCGGGTGATCGACCAGGAGGTAGACAAACTCTTGGAGGCAGGATTCATAAGGAGGTGAGTTACCCGAGTGGCTGGCAAATGTCGTACTTGTCCGGAAGGCGAGCAGGAAGTGGAGGATGTGCGTCGACTATACCGACCTGAACAAGGCGTGCCCCAAGGATAGCTTTCCGCTTCCGCGGATAGACCAACTGGTCGACGGGACTTCCGGACATCAGCTGCTGTCTTTCATGGACGCCTTCTCCGGTTACAACCAGATAATGATGGCCCCACAGGACGAGGAGAAAACTGTCTTTATAACAGACCGGGGGCTGTACTGCTACAGGTAATGCCCTTCGGTCTGAAGAATGCTGGCGCCACTTACCAGCGCCTCGTCAACAAAATCTTCAAAGAGCAAATCAGCCAGAATATGGAGGTGTACGTGGACGATATGCTGGTGAAGAGCCGCCAGGCGGACCAGCACATCGTGGATCTGGAGGAGACTTTCACCACCTTGCCGGAAGTTTCGCATGAAGCTGAACCCAGCGAAGTGCGCCTTTGGCGCTTCGGCCGGGAGGTTCCTCGGTTTCATTGTCAACCAGCGGGGTATCGAAGCCAACCCGGACAAATCAAGGCCATCCAAGGTATGTCCCCTCCGACCAAAGTGAAGGAGGTTCAGGAGCTCGCTGGAAGGGTCGCCGCACTCGGACGATTTGTGGCAAAATCGGCCGAACGCTGCCAACCATTCTTCAAGGTGTTAAAACGCCCGAAAGACTTCCTCTGGACGGCCGAATGTCAAGCAGCATTCGACCAGCTCAAGGAAATACCTGGCGTCTCCTCCCCTGCTGTCCAAGCCGCAAGAAGGGGAGATGCTCTACCTCTATCTGGCGGTCTCCCCCAACCGCGGTCAGTGCGGTGCTGGGTTCGGGAAGAGGCAAAGCTCCAGAAGCCCGTGTACTACATCAGCCGGTCCTACGGGATGCCGAGGCGCAGTATACGAAGGCTGAAAAGATTGCCTTCGCGCTGCTGGACCGCGGACCAGGAGGCTCCGCCCCTATTTCCAGGCCCATTCTGTCACCCTCTTAACTGATCAACCACTACGACAGATCCTCAGCAACCCCTGAGAATGCGGGACGGCTGGTGAAGTGGGCAATAGAACTCGGTGAGTTCGACATCCGCTACCAGCCTCGGCCCGCCATCAAGGCCCAGGTGCTCGCGGACTTCCTCGCTGAGTGCACGTGCAGGTGGCGAACCTAGACCGCCGGAAACGCCCAGCCTGACCTCCCGACCTGGACGCTTCACATCGATGGGTCGTCGAACCCCGAGGGTGGAGGGGCGGGCTGGTCCTTACCAGTCCTGATGGAGTGATAGCCGAGTATGCCTTGAGGTTTGGATTTCCAGTGACCAACAACGAGGCGGAGTACGAGGCCCTAGTCGCGGGACTCAAACTCGCCGGGGAGCTCGGCATCCGGCGTTTGAAGGTCTCACCGACTCCCAGCTGGTGGTCGGGCAGGTCCGTGGGGAGTTCGAGGCCCGGAGCCCGACCATGCAGAACTACGTCCGGAAGGTGCAAGCACCCATTCCCGACCTCGGCAGCGGTCGACCTCCAGCAGGTCCCCAGAAGCGAAAATGCCAGGGCCGACAGATTGTCCCGCTTGGTGGGCGCAGAGGCCGCACAACCTGTCCGAGGGCAATCTACCTGGAGACCCTGGATGCCCCGAGCATCCGGCGAGGCTGGGGCGGTGATGGCGATTGACCGCGAGCCCGTCTTTGGATGGACCCGCTCGTCGCCTACCTCGCCGAAGGGATCCTCCCTGAAGACGAAGATCAAGCTCGGCGACTTGTCAGGAAGTCCGCCCACTACGTACTCTATGAAGGGAGGCTGTATCGGACCTCGTTCACCTGCCCCCCTCTTAAGGTGCCTCCGCCCCTTGGAGGCGGCCTACGTCTCCGGCGAAGTCCACGAGGGCGTCTGCGGATCGCACTCGGGGGCTAGGTCCTTGGCGCACAAGATCATGAGGCAAGGCTATTATTGGCCTACCTTGTTGGAGGACTCAAAGGATCACGTACGGAAATGCGACGCCTGCCAGCGCCACGCCAACGTCCAGAGAGTCCCTTCTGTCCCCTTGGCACCAATCACGCACCCTGGCCCTTCTCACAGTGGGAATGGATATCCTCGGACCGTTCCCCGTCGCTTCCGCCCAGCGGAAATTCTTGATTGTTGCAATCGACTACTTCACCAAGTGGTGGAGGCGGAGCCGCTGGCCACTATCACGGAGGCGCAAGTCCGGAAGTTCGTAAAGAAAAACATCATTGTCCGATTTGGGGTACCCCGGGTCCTCATCTCGGATAATGGTCGACCAGTTCGACAACAAGCATTTCCGTGACTTCTGCGAGGAGTTCGGGATCGAGCATCGGTTCACATCTGTGTCGCATCCCCAAACCAACGGTGAGGCCGAAGTGACAAATCGTGACAATCCTCCAAGGAATTAAGGCGCGAATCGGTCGGACGAGGCAAGCTTGGGTCGAAGAACTCGAGAACGTCCTTTGGGCGTATCGGACCACGCATCGGACCCCTACCGGGGAGACGCCTTTCGGCCTAACCTATGGCACGGAAGCGGTCGTCCCCGTGGAGCTCGGACTCCCCTCGCCCCGGGTGGCCGCGCACCGACCCGAGGCCAATTCGGAGCAGCTCCGAGGGAACCTGGACCTCTTGGAAGAAGCGAGGGAAATGGCGCAGGTCCGGATGGCGATGTATCAGCGGAGGGGTGGCCCGGTATTATAACTCCAAGGTCCGACCAAAACTTTTCAGAATCGGAGATCTGGTGCTAAGGCGGGCCAAAGCATCTCAGCCCGCGGAAGGTGGGAAGCTGGCGCCAAATTGGGAAGGCCCGTATAGGGTTCGCTGGGTAAACCGACCTGGCTCCTACCAGTTGGAGGCACTAGATGGTCGAGAAATTCCAAGGAGCTGGGAATTCCGCTAACCTGCGGGTATATTAACCAGTAGAAAGACAAAGCCAGAAAGACAGCTCAAAAAATATATAGTTCTTTTCATTTCAATAATTTCCTGGTTACAATGGCGTGTTCGTGTGATTACAAAGAATTTCCCCAGAGGGGATTGGGGAGTAAAGAAACTAAGGAAGAGGTGGGGACTCCGTGAAGCTGAAGATCTGGGATCCCGAACCCTCCGCCCGAAGCACTGCAATCCCACTGGCCGTGGGTGCTTCCCCCCGGAGGCGCCATCGACGCCTCACGCAAAAGACGAAGAGCCGGCGCGGACGAAGAAGAAGTTCACACTGCTTCTAGAGGAACGCCACCTCCAAGGGATATTCCGGTCCTCCCCAGGGGAAGGGGAGGAAAGGAATATAAGGGAGAAGAGCGTGAGGAGGCGTGATCCCGGATGAAACGCCTAGAGCGGAGTTCCACCGGGGAGAATCCTCCCGTTGATCCCAGATGAAACGGCTAGTTGGTGGAAGTCGCGAGGGGCGCGCCTCCCGTTCCTCCGGCTGGGGATTTTCCCAGCCACGCGCCGGAGAGGAGGTCCACGATCCATGGCAACCTGAACAGCTCCGGCTTGGCAGGCACCACCGCACCTGCGCTTATATTTATAGCCAAACTGTGGCCCCCCGGTCGTTCCGATGCGGGTGGCTTCCAATAAATGCGGGCACATCGAATCCGGAGCCGTTCCGGCTCTCGAGGTTTATCCCCCCACGATCTCCTAGGCGTCCATTCTCCTTAATTGCATTCTTCGTGCAGGACACTCCGGACGGCGTGTATCCCGCGGCCCACGTATCTCCGCACGCGCCCAGGCCGCATCCGCCTCGAAGAACACGCGTATCGCGGCCGCTTAACTGGCACTCCTCGCAAGCAGCAACTGGCCGGTCCGATTTCCCAGGTAACGCCTCAATTAGCATTTAATGGCCTTCTAGTGTTCCCCAGGCGACGCTTCGAGAGGAGGGAGAAACACGATCGCAGCTGGCCACGGAGAAACCCCGTCGAGCGGCAAGTGACAGGCGCGTGGCCAACGAGCGGAATTCTCCCGAGGCTCGGCCCTCGGATGCCAGGCTAACCCGATGATCATCCCGAGGAGCAGACTAGCCTGAAGCCCCGACCGGTCGCCTCGGCTTGCGCCAGCCTTGGCCGACCAACGAGCGGAATTCCCCGAGGCTCGGCCCTCGGATGCCAGGCTAACCCGATGATCATCCCGGGAGCAGACTAGCCTGAAGCCCCGACCGGTCGCCTCGGCTTGCGCCAGCCTTGGGCCGACCAACGAGCGGAATTTCCTCGAGGCTCGGCCCTCGGATGCCAGGCTAACCCGATGATCATCCCGGGAGCAGACTAGCCTAAAGCCCCGACCGGTCGCCTCGGCTTGCGCCAGCCTTGGCCGACCAACGAGCGGAATTCCCCGAGGCTCGGCCCTCGGATGCCAAGCCTAACCCGATGATCATCCGGGAGCAGACTAGCCTGAAAGCCCCGACCGGTTCGCCTCGGCTTGCGCCAGCCTTGGCCGACCAACGAGCGGAATTCTCCGAGGCTCGGCCTCGGATGCTAGGGCTAACCCGATGATCATCCCGGGAGCAGACTAGCCTGAAGCCCCGACCGGTCGCCTCGGCTTGCGCCAGCCTTGGCCGACCAACGAGCGGAATTCCCCGAGGCTCGGCCCTCGGATGCCAGGCTAACCCGATGATCATCCCGGGAGCAGACTAGCCTGAAGCCCCGACCGGTCGCTCGGCGCGCCAGCCTGCCGACCAACGAGCGAATTCCGGGCTCGGCCCTCGATGCCAGGCAACCGATGATCATCCCGGGAGCAGCTAGCCTGAAGCCCGACCGTCGCCTCGGCTTGCGCCAGCCTTGGCCGACCAGCGAAAGAATTTCCTGAGGCCCAACCCTCGGATGCCTGGCCTAGCCCGAAGAATTTCTGAGGCCTAACCCTGGAGCCTGGCCTAGCGCCGGAAGAATTTCCTGAGGCCTAACCCTCGGATGCCTGGCCTAGCCCGGAAGAATTTCCTGAGGCCCAACCCTCGGATGCCTGGCCTAGCGCCGGAAGAATTTCCTGAGGCCTAACCCTCGGATGCCTGGCCTAGCGCCGGAAGGATTTTCTGAGGCCTAACCCTCGGATGCCTGGCCTAGCGCCGGAAGAATTTCCTGAGGCCTAACCCTCGGATGCCTGGCCTAGCGCCGGAAGAATTTCTGAGGCCTAACCCTTCGGATGCCGGCCTAGCGCCGGAAGAATTTCCTGAGGCCTTAACCCTCGGATGCCGGCCTAGCGTGGAAGAATTTCCTGAGGCCTAACCCTCGGATGCCCGGCCTAGCGCCGGGAGAATTTCCTGAGGCCCTAACCTCAGATGCCTGGCCTAGCGCCGGAAGAATTTCCTGAGGCCTAACCTCGGATGCCGGGCCTAGCGCCGGAAGAATTTCCTGAGGCCTACCCTCGGATGCCCGGCCTAGCGCCGGGAGAATTTCTGAGCCTAACCCTCGGATGCCTGGCCTAGCGCGGAAGAATTTTCTGAGGCCTAACCCTCGGATGCCTGGCCCTTAGCGCCGGAAGAACTTCAAGAGTCAGGAGTCGGCGAGACGCTACCAGAGTTAAGAAGAGGAAGGACGAAAGTGAAATGAGGAAACACTCTGTTTGCATTAACTTTCGTTGCATCAGGGCCGAGACCATACAACATGGCAAAACGCCAACATACAAAGAAAAGAACAAAGAAAAGTACAGAGAGTCAGTTTGGAAGGAACCCCTGAGTCGGGAACTGGCGAGCACGTCCACGAAGGGTGGGGAGACGGTTGTGAGAATCGGCAGGCAATGGCATCGGAGGGGAGTCGAGGAGGGAGGACCCCACTCAGGGTCAATTCTGGGGTATTTAGCGGACACCTTGCCAGGCCTTCATCGAAGCCTAAGGCAAAGGAGTCCGGACCCCGCGTCCGACATGTCACGGATGAACTCGGCGGACTGACGATAGGCCTGTACCGCCTGACGCCCGATTTTCCGGCGCTCTTTCTCGGGCCAGCGCAGCCTCCGCTCGCTCCGTAATCTGAGCTTTCGCTTCCATGACCTTCGCCACAATCCGGTCGTCCGCTCGGAGGAGACCCTCAGCAGATCGGCCCGAGCCTCCATGTGCCTCGCCTCGGCAGCGACGCGAGCAGCCTCAGCTCCTCCAGGCGCGAATGAAGCTCCTGGTTGCTCGCACGAGTCCCCTCCAAGGCCGACTCCAATTCGGCCAGCTTGGCTTCAAGAGATCGGGTTCGGTTGCGGGCGTTGTCGGCCGACTGCTGGGCCTTCTCCCACCTCTCCCGAAAGTCGGCAGCCTTCCGGACTGCTTTTCGGCCCCGCTCCTCCGCCTTCCTGATCTCGCTTTCGAGACCCGAGGCAACCTTGAGTTACTCCTGAGCATCAACAGTTGCCTCTCGAGGACGGCGAAGCCGAGTGCCCGCTCTTCCGCCACCTGGAGCCTCGTTTCGAGGTCCCTGGTCGTCCTCGCCCGCCGCAGCCTGGCTCCTCCTCTACAGCTTTCAGTCGGCTCTCGGTCCCTCGCCAGAAGCCTCGCCTGTTCCTCGTGGCTCTCCTCCAGGCGGATCATGTACTGGGGCGAGCTAAGAGATAGAAAAAATGAGAGCGTCCAGACGGGATCAACAGAGCCTATAAACGACGAAAGCGGACCAAAAGAACACTCACCGATATGAGACAGACGCAGCTGGCAGCTCCGACTTCAGGGATGCTCATCTGCCGGACCTGCCTACGGTCCCTCTCCAGCAGCACCGTCTCGACGAGGTTTCGGGCGCCGGCGAAAGTGAAGGCCGACCCCGACTTCGCCCCGGAGCCGGACGGTGGTTCTGCAGCCTTACCCTTACCCATCGCTTGGGAGAGAGTCATGCCGACCGTGCGCGGGGCAGGGGCCGCGCCAGAGATCGACAGGGTCCCGCTCGGCCGGGGCCTCGGCGCGCCCCCCCTTCTCGTATCATCCGAAGCCGACCGAGTCGAAGATCGGGCTGGGGACCGACTGCGTCCGACCCGGCCGCCCCGGGCGCGCTCGGATGACACCTCCGGAAAAACGATAGTCTCATCACCGGAGGCTGATACGGCGTCAACTGTCGGTCCGAGCCCGCGGCGTCCCCCTGATCGATGGGCCCGGACCCGTCTGTCGGCGTCGGAGTCGCCTGCTGGCAGGGCTTTCTTCGCCGGTGGGACCCCGCTCGGAGGAGTCCGTTTCTTCCTCCGGACCGCTTCCAGTAGGGACGCCCTACTAACAGCCATTGCCTTGTCCGACTGCATGACGTCGTCGATTTCTGCAAAAAGGACGAGATGGTTAGAAACTAAGAAACCGATGGAAAGAAGAAGGGAAAGAGGAGAAAAGAGCTAAAAAAGAAGAAGTGGTGGCGGGCTCACGGTCGGCGGGGACCGAGCTCAGACCGACGTTCACCAAGGCATCCTCGGAAATAAGGCTAGCCACCAGGGGGGAGCCGGCCCTCGGCAACCACCCCCTCAAGACGGCGACGCCATCGGACTCCTCCCTCGACAACCTCGATAGGCCGATCAGGGACTTCATCGGCGTCTCCCAGGTTGTTCCGATTCCCCAAGAGGGATCTACGTCGATGAAAAAGAAACGCTCCTTCCAGCCATGAATGGAGGAAGGAGCCTCCTTGACGAGGCCTGCACCCTCACCCGCGCCGCAAAGCACCAACCACCCTCTGTCCCGGGGGTGGCCGTTCAGGGCCATAGCATTTCCAAAAAGACGTTCAGGGTGGCGGGAACCTCGTGCATGCGGCAGAGAACCTGGAAGGGCCGTCAGGGGTACGCCATGAGTTCGGCACCAGTTGCGTCGGCGCCGACTCTTAAACCTCGAAGCACTGCACGACTAAGTCCGAGAGGGGAAGGCGGAACCCAGCCCGAAGGATGTCCTCATTGATGGCGACCTTCCCTGGAGGAGGATGGGACATCCTCTCCTCAGGCCCCGGGAGCGTAATGTTGCCAGGTTTCGGGAAGGTGGGTACCGGGCCACGAACCTATCTAGGTCTTCGGGGACCAGCTCCGACTGAATGCGGTCTGCTCTTACTTCGTCCATCCCTAACGGCCAGTGAATCTACGGTCAGGATGGGGTCAAGAGGGGAGAAGGGAACCGGAACGACTGGGGTAACACTAATACGAAAGGAGAAAGTACGGAGGGCCCTAAATTGCAGAGTGGGGCAACTCCACCGGAAGGGAAGGAAGAACGGCTCCGAGAGCGCCAAAGGAGGAGCGAACGAACAGTCCGACCGGCAACGGCAGCAGCACAAGGGAGAAACTCGAGGATGCCTGTGAAGAGAAAGGCGGACGGGGGAGGGCCCCCGGTTAAATAGGCGGAAAGGCGGGTGATGCCTCGGTGACGCCAGAGGACGCCTGGCTTGCCGAAGGTTCGTTCGCGCCCCAAAGGCGAATCGACGCCATTAAGGAAGGATGTCCGCCGAAATCCGCAGACCGCCAGATCAGCGACAACCGCCATAACGCCGTAAAGAAGGCGGGGAGCTCGAAGCGCGCGCGCCTTTCCAAGGGATGGCGGCAATCTCGAAGCATCACTCCCTTCACCCGTTCCCCTCCTGGTTCCAGGCTCGGAAGTGGGGGGCTACTGTTACGGAGGAACTTAGCCACCATGCCCCACGTGACCGGCACGCGCGCCCGGGAAGACTACGGCTGCCCCTTGATCCAGCAATCCGACCTCGGGTCGGATATCTTCGGCTCCGCAGCCCGACCCCGAGTCGGCTGCCCCTTGATCCAGCAATCCGACCTCGGGTCGGATATCTTCAGCTCCGCAGCCCGACCCCGAGTCGGCTGCCCCTTGATCCAGCAATCCGACCTCGGGTCGGATATCTTCGGCTCCACAGCCCGACCCCGAGTCGGCTGCCCCTTGATCCAGCAATCCGACCTCGGGTCGATATCTTCGGCTCCGCAGCCCGACCCCGAGTCGGCTGCCCCTTGATCCAGCAATCCGACCTCGGGTCGGATATCTTCGGCTCCGCAGCCCGACCTCGAGTCGGCTGCCCCTTGATCCAGCAATCCGACCCCGAGTCGGCAATCTCTGACAACAACAGACTGTTCCCCTGAGGCACGCCGCGGCCCCCTGCTCCACTAACTCCCTGCAACGGCCGTATCCGACGCTGTTTCACGGTCCCCTGTAACAGCCGTACAAAGCGGAACTCCACTATGCCCTGCCATAGCCGTACCCAGCGCTGCCCCACGACGCCCAGTAACGGCCATGTCAGTGGCAACCCCATCACGCCACACGATGACCAATCCCCAAAAGAACCCCCCAGCCTGGTATATATGCCGGCTGGAGGGGAAGGGGGAGGGTAAGCAAGATTTTCCAGAGTATCATCTTACCTGCTACCTCTCCTTCTCCTTCGATCTTCCCTAACTTGATCGTCGGAGGGCCCCCACTACCCCGGTGGTGGTGCGAGGCTTGCTTGCAGGTTTTCCGGCGGAAGGTGGAGCGCAACCGAAGCAATTCGAAGGGAACCCCGTTCACACCGCTGTGCCAATCGTTCTCGGTTTGAACCCCCAGCAACATTAAGCATTAGTCAATTATGTGATAGAGGCTATAATGTTATGTTTAAACCATCACTATGCATCATAACAAATCCAAATGACAATAGTTTTAGTTTTTAAAGGAATAAGACGTGGAAATGTGTATGTTGTAGACCTTGAGGATCTTGCCAAACACAACACATGTTTAGTTGTTAATGAAACTAAGGATAATGATGCTAGTTGGTTATGGCACCGTAAGTTAGGTCATGCAAGCATGGACACAATATCTAAACTAGTTAAAAGAGATTCTGTGATAGGTTTGCCAAAATTAAAATTTGAAAAGAATAAAATATGTGAAGCATGTCAATTTGGCAAACAATCAAGAAACTCCTTTAAATCTATAAATTGTGTCTCTACCTCTAGACCTCTAGAACTACTACACATGGACCTCTTCGGACCAACTAGAACCACAAGTCTAGGAGGAAATAAATATGGTCTAGTTATCGTAGATGATTACTCTAGATTCACTTGGGTTATGTTCTTAGCACATAAAGATCAAGCTTTTTCAGTCTTTAAAAAGTTTCATAAGGAAGTAACAAATGCTAGAGATTCTTCAGTCATAGCCATTAGAAGTGACCATAGAACCGAATTTGAAAATCAGTTATTCGATGAGTTTTGTAGTAAAAAGGGGATAACTCATAATTTTTCTGCACCTAGGACACCACAACAAAATGGAGTTGTGGAGAGGAAAAATAGAACTCTAGAGGAAATGGCTAGAACTATGTTATGTGAAAGTAACCTCCCTAAGTACTTTTGGAGAGAAGCCATTAATACTTCTTGTCATATATTAAATAGAGTTCTATTAAGACCCATTATAAAGAAAACACCTTATGAACTTTGGAAAAACAGAAAACCAAAGGTAAACTATTTTCATATCTTTGGATGTAGGTGTTTTGTTCATAATAATGGGAAAGATAATCTAGGAAAATTTGACTCTAAATCTGATGAGGGCATATTCTTAGGGTACTCTACAACTAGTAAAGCCTATAGAGTCTTTAATAAAAGAAACCCTAGTCATAGAAGAATCTATACATGTTGTTTTTGATGACTCGAGTGATATCTCCTCTAGTAAGAGAGTTAATTTTGATGATGATACGGAAATTCTTGAAGAAAAGATTGATGAGATGACATTACAAGATAACAATCAAAAATTAATTGAAGATGCATCATCAAGCCAAGAGACTATAGTAGATCATGGGCTAACTAAAGCTTGGAGGTATGCTCACGGGCATCCTAAGGAATTAATTCTAGATGATCCATCTCAACCTATTAGGACTAGAGCATCCCTTAGGAACTTAAACAATCATCTAGCTTTCGTTTCACATTTTGAGCCCAAACACATAGAAGAAGCTGAAAAAGATGTAAATTGGATAAATGCAATGCAAGAAGAATTAAACCAATTTACTAGAAACAAAGTATGGAATCTAGTTGAAAGACCTACTGAATATTCAATTATGGTACCAAATGGATTTATAAAAAATAAACTTGATGAAAATGGTATTGTAATAAGGAATAAGGCTAGACTAGTAGCAAAGGGTTATAATCAAGAAGAAGGTATAGATTTTGGATGAAACCTTTGCTCCGGTAGCTAGACTTGAAGCAATTAGACTTTTACTAGCTTTTGCATGCTCTAAGGACTTTAAATTATTTCAAATGGATGTAAAAAGTGCATTTTTAAATGGGTATATTAATGAGGAGGTATATGTAGAACAACCTCCTGGTTTTGAAAATCATCAATACCCTAATCATGTTTATAAATTGAACAAAGCACTTTATGGTTTGAAACAAGCACCTAGAGCATGGTATGAGAGACTTAGCAAATTCCTATTAGAACATGAGTTCTCTAGGGGTAATGTAGATACAACACTGTTTCTGAAAAGGCAAAACAAAGATATGTTATTAGTACAGATTTATGTTGATGATATTATTTTCGGTGCTACTAACAATCGCCTCTGCGAAGAATTTGCTGATTTGATGCAGAGTGAATTTGAAATGAGCATGATGGGAGAGCTGAATTACTTCCTTGGACTTCAAATCAAACAATCTGAAGAAGGCATCTTCATCAGTCAAGCCAAATACATCAAGAAGATGCTCAAGAAGTTTGATATGGAGGGAAACAAATCAATCAGCACCCCCATGAGCTCATCATGCAAATTAGACCAAGATGAATCAGGTAAATCTGTAGATCAGAAGCTATATAGAGGTATGATAGGATCTTTGTTGTATTTAACTGCAAGTAGACCTGATATCATGTTTAGTGTTTGCATGTGTGCAAGATATCAGTCTAATCCTAAAGAATCTCATCTAATTGCAGTCAAAAGAATCTTTAAATACCTAATAGGAACTAAGAATATAGGTTTATGGTATTCTAAAGAATCTAGCCTAAAATTAATAGGATACACAGATTCAGACTTTGCTGGATGTAAACTTGATAGAAAAAGTACCAGCGGGTCTTGTCAATTTCTAGGAGAAAACCTAATCTCATGGTTTAGCAAGAAACAAAACTCGGTTGCTTTATCTACTGCTGAAGCTGAATATGTTGCAGCCGGGAGTTGTTGTGCTCAAATCTTGTGGATCAAACAATAATTAGAAGATTATGGCATTAAACAAGACAAAATTTCCATTAATTGTGATAATACAAGTGCCATTAATCTAACTAAAAATCCAATTCAGCATTTAAGAAACTAAACATATTGAGATAAGACATCACTTCATAAGAGATCATGTACTGAATGGTGATGTGACACTTCAATTTGTTTGTACTGATGATCAATTAGCTGATATTTTTACAAAACCCTTAAGTGAAGAGAGATTTAGTGTGCTTAGGAGGGGATTAGGAGTGATTGATCCATCCTAGTGGTAGTTTCCACTAGATTCATTGATTTTGATGATTAGATTGTGGTTAAAATAGAGTTTCTTTTCAATGATCATCAAATCAGATCATAATTTAGTGATTTTCCCTCATTCGGCACGAACATAGCATGATTTTTAGGTGCGTGCCAAAGTTCGAGACGACTCGAGTAAGTTTCAGAGTCGGCTCATAAGGGGGAGTTCGACTCGGACATTTACGGGAGTCGACTCGAGATCAATGGCCGCAGAGGGTGAGTCGACTCGCATACGGTCGGGAGTCAACTCAAGGTCAATAGGCGCATAAGGAGAGTCGACTCGCGCATACTTTGGAGTCGACTCGAGGTCGAGTCGACTCGCGACTCAGAGGAGTCGACTCGCAGTCGGGATCCGACTTTTTAACCCTAGCTCCATCATTTTCAAAACATTTCTATTCACCGCCGCCACTGTTCACAAGCCCTAGAGCCGACTCCTAGGTCGTCTCCGGCCGTTCCCAAGCCTTTTCCCGTCCATTTTCGTCGTGTCTTTAGGTTCATTCCTCTCCCCTAGGTCAAAATGCCTCGTAAAGCCGTTGTCCGGAAGAGGCACCAACCCGAGGCCGGTCCTGAGAGGCGATCCAAGGCTCGGCACGATCCCGCGAGGCCGCAACCTCCGGCTCGTTCCCCGCCGAGGGCCGTTCCCTTGAGGTCGTGTGCCGGGAAGGCGGTCTCCACCGGGAGATACGTCGATTTCGACTATCTCTCCCGGGAGGGCTTCACTATATGAGATAGACTTAGGGCCCAGGGTTTAGAGTATTTTTGTTCCCTAGACCTCCCCACATATCCTGGCCTGATTAGAGAGTTCTATGGTACTGTCCATAGGGGGGATGGAGGAATAGAGGAAACCGTAGCCGGTGTCCCACTGTTTATTTCCGAGGATTTCATAGCCCAAATTCTCCACCTTCCACAGTTAGGGGTGGCTCCCACACACCCCGAAGATAGGACTGAGGCCCTTACGGCCATTCTAGGGCATCCACCCCAGTCCCCTTTAGATGAGGAGTCCGCCAGCTCACTTTCAGTTGAGATGCGGCTCCTCTTGAGCATCATTTCTCGGTCTTTGTTCCCAAAGATCGGACGGTTCGACTTTGTGTCTGAGAGGGACCTAGCCCTCATGTACTACTTTCTCCAGGATACCCCCATAAACTTTCCCAAGATGATATATAGATACCTATGTGAGCCACTAGATAGACCTAGGCTCACCCTCCCCTATGGCATGTTGTTCACCCTTATCTTTAGGGAGGCCGAGATCCCTATTCCTGAGGGGGAACCCTCTCGCGCATTGCGATGGACAGATCGCATGCGTCCGGGGACCCTACACAGGATGGGGTTTCGGAAGGTCGAGGGGACATGGGTTAGGAAGTCTTCTACCTCCACACGTACCACCAGACACTCTCCTAGTCCTGACCCAGACTCTGATTATCCCACTCAGCCTTCCACTCCAGTACCCTCCACCTCAGCCGGAACCCTCCTCCTCAGCTCCACCACCCATGGAGGTCCGGATCGCTCCTGAGCAGCTCCTGGAGTTGCGGCAGGAGATTGTCAGAGACCTGCGGATGATCTACTTCGGGAGCTCCAAGGTTCAGTGCCTGCTCCCACTCCTGCACCCACATCTTCTGAGTTGGTCCCTTCCTTGACTGCCGTGACTGACATGACGGCCCATGTACGGGAAGAGATCTACAATGTTCGGAGCTTGATCCAGGCTCAGTTCTCCAGCATGAGTGAGGTCACGGGTATCACTCGGAAGATGCACGATGACATCCGGAAGGACATGAGCACCACTACTCAGGGGGCCGAGCGCTTGTCGAATGTGCTCATCGACAAGCTGGACGCACTTCAGAAGTCGGTGACCGAGCTCGACACGATGCATAGCAGGGCCACCTCGGCCATCATCCGACAGCTAGAGCACGTCACCAATGCGGTCCAAGCACTCGCAGAGCGCATGCCTCGGGGAGCCACATCCTCTTCGAGGAAGCCCTAGATATCGTTTTGTATTTGGATATGTATTGTTTTCCTTTACTTATTGTATTCTCAAATGTATTTACATACAAATCAATACAATGAGCAGCCATATTTTCTGCAATTCTGTGCCATTTGATCTATGATTGATTGTGTGTTCTGATTATCTCCTTTTGATACGATGACAAAAAGGGGGAGAAATATTTAATAGATATGTAAATGGAATCAACATAAAAGGAATCAAAATAAAAATTAAAACATAATTTGTTCTTAGTGGATTTGGTACCTCGAGGCTCATTATCTCTCTGTTGGGGCTCCTAATGGAGTAATCTCCAGAATCTATTCAAGGGATATTCGGAGATTAGCCGAATCCTACTCAAGAACAAATTGACACATTTTTCCTCTAAAAACCAAAAATTTCAGTTCAAAAACTTCAATGCATTAAAAGGAAATTCAGAGAATCAAAACAAAGTAGAATGCGTATGTTGAGGGGGAGAATCTGAATTTTTAAGAAAGCTAAATCATTAAATATATATAAGCCAAACAATTGATTGCATGATATGAAGGCTTATATAATTTCAAATGAAAAGGAGGAGCTTTAACTCCAAAATTTATTGTTTCACACCTTTCAAGATTGGATAAATCAAATAACCAGACATTTGAATTCATTTATGGATTTTATTTCTTTGTTTATTAAGCAATTCACTTTACATATACTCAAAGTTTTGTCATCATCAAAAAGGGGGAGATTGTGGAGTGATTGATTAAAACCCCTATTTGATTTTGATGAGCTCAAAGCGTTTGAGTATATCTTATGTCTACTAATGAATTCAATTAAGTGTTTCAGTGAAAATCGTGTCTAAGTGTTTCTAGACTTGGTTCAAGATATTTTGGATAAGGTATGAAAGTCAGTTTAAACCAAAGTCTAAGACTTGAGTCGACTCCAGGATATTACGAGTCGACTCCAAGCGTATCAGAATCACTGGCACGGGCTCGAGTCGACTCCAGACCAGTACGAGTCGACTCCGACTGAGAACAGACAGACGAACAGAAAGCATCAACTCAAAACCTGTCAGCGAGTCGACTCCTGAAGTGCGCGAGTCGACTCCGATGCTTACCGAGTCGACTCCGGAGTAATATGAGTCGACTCCAAGAAGCTACAGACAGAAAAGTCAGAGAGCGTTTTTTCGACCCTGAGATTCGAGTCGACTCCTGTGGAACGCGAGTCGACTCCGATGGTTGGCAGGTCGACTCCAAAGAAAGTGAGAGTCGACTCTCAGTGGAACACAAGGCAAAAGTCAGAGAACCGTTTTCGGACTCTGAGATTCGAGTCGACTCCCGCAATACGCGAGTCGACTCCAAGACAGCGCGACCCAAAAAGACAGAAGATCAATTTGTTGTCTCTGAGAGCCGAGTCGACTCCCAGACAGCTCGAGTCGACTCCAAGGCAGCGGTACAACCAAAAAGGCAGAAGACTAAGTTTCGGAAACTAAGAGCCGAGTCGACTCCGGAGAAGTTCGAGTCGACTCCAAGACTGGACGAGCCAAAAGACAGAAGATCGGGAGTTCGGGCTCTGAGCGCCGAGTCGACTCCCAGGACTGTCGAGTCGACTCCCAGGACTGTCGAGTCGACTCGAGCGGACCAAGTTGAAAAGTTGAACTACGGATTTCATGGATGAGCCGACTCCGAAAATGCCAAGTCAGCTCCAGAAGTTGGCGAGTCGACTCCGGGTCAAGTCGAGTCGACTCCCAGTCGAAGAGGCCACTTTAATTCAAATCTGGAACAGTTGCCGAGTCGACTCCAGAAAAGCATGAGTCGACTCCCGCTACAGCCGAGTCGACTCCTGATCGCGCGAGTCGACTCCGACCCCCAACGGACATATTGTCAGGTTGTGCAGAGTGTGCAGAACGAGCAGAAAAAGGTGTCTAACAGCTAGTTTCCGTGGGGGATGGCTTAAATAGCCACAGAGGACTGTAGCAAGGTAGAGAACTACTATTCCATTCAAAGAAATCAAGCATTCATTCTCTGCAAACTTGGCTTCAACAGAAAAGTAGGAAGAGCGCCATTAACTCCATCCAACTTCCTCTTCCCACCATTTAAAGAAGTCTCCTCCTGCATTCAAGTCGACCAGACATTCCAGAGGAGACTCAAAGTTCAAGAAGCCCTACTCTACTCCAACTCAAAAGTGTTTGAGGGCTCTTAACTTCTCTCTAGTTTATATTGTAGCAAATCTGCTTTTTAAGAAGCTCAGTTTTTCTGTTTGTTTCTTATTCTTTCCATATTGTCTTTGCCTGGTTCAATCGGGGGATTGAATCAAGGGTGTTGAGGTTGGTTGGTGAGCCGAGTGTAAAACCAACGTGTAAGGGTTCGATTGTGATTCCGGAAAAACAATCGGGGTTGGTTCTAGTCGGTGAGCCTGGAAAAACCGACCGAGTTCGTTGTGAGCTCGTAAAACAACAAGTTTGGTTGTGAGCTTGGAAAACAACCGGCTGTAATCCAAGGGGTTATAGTGAATTCCCAAGTGAGACTTGGGGAGTGGACGTAGGAGCAAGGGTTAGCTCCGAACCACTATAAACATCGTGTTTGTGATTGCTTGTCTCTCTTTCTCTCATTCTCATTTCACTCACAGCACATAGCAACTAATTAATCACCTTGCAAAAGTATTAATTAGTCATCTACAAAAGTTTTAATTGTAAAATTATTTTAAAACCCAATTCACCCCCCCTCTTGGGTTGTCTATCTGGGCAACACTTCTTATTTTAAGTTATTTTTGATTGTGACACATTCATCAAAAAAGATGGGTTATAGACGAGTTGCTTGATTAGATTAGGTTATAACAATTAGTTTGGTAACTGAGTTTAATTTTTGAACTAGGTGTTCAATTTTGGAGTAGATTTTGATTTTATGGGGTAAAATTATTGTTTGAAAAATACAAATAAAAACTATTTTGTCGAATTGGATGTTTATTTTTTATCAATTAGTTAGGAATTAGTATATGTTAGAGTGTAGTTTTTGTAATATTTTATTTTATAGTAGGAAGGCAACAAATGAGAGTCTATACTTGGACATAATTTCTTCTTTCTTAGTCTAGAAAGCAACAATAGCATCTAAACAACAATAGTTTGTAGTGGCATGCAGTGTCATATCGAATCCTAAGTAAAGGACTTAAGATTTCTTTCATTATAAGTACTTGGCCATAACTGGCTATATTGATGGTTGCATAGTCCCCTACCTATGGTTAATCATGGCCCGTACATGTATGCTCTAGAGCAGTTTAGAGGAGAATAGAGAGGGAGCTTTTCTCCAAACTATTATTTTTTAATAATTTCATCTATATAACAATAAAATCTAAATAGCCTTTCTCTAGTTTTTTCATAGAGACTCCACAACTCCCTCTCCTTTTCAAGCATCCCTTAGCCTTAGCCTCATTGCTATTTTTTTTTTAGCCGAGAAGCCTTCTCTCCTTGTGCCCTTCTCTTTTCTTCCCCTCGCCCCTATTCTCTCCCCCCCTTCCTCCTTTTTTTCTATCACACATATTACCATCTCATCTCTCTTTAGCTCCATGACTTGTGGCAATGGCTTGATGATTGGAGATTTCGCGTGGTCACCATTATTTGTGTAATGGCTAGATAATGACCTACTAACACAACCTATTAGATCAGCCCAATTAGAAGATTCTAAACCTCAACCTAAACCAACCTTATCCCTCTCTCTCTGTGTTTCTTTTGGTTCACACGTTTGCCTACCGCTACTCATGGTCACTTTTCTCTCATAATTCTCTCTTCAATCTACCATTTCTCTTTTACACATAACCTCTTAACCAAGCCCTCTTCCTCTCTCTATCTCCCTTGTAATCTCTCTCTCATAACTCTTTTTCTCATCTCTCTTCCATTTCTTTCTCACAGATCTTACCTTGCTCTTTTTTATGAGTTCTTTCACAAGAATGCGGAACTAGAATATCACATATTGAGGAAATATAGGGAGAGGAGCCCCTGTTATGTGATAACCATTTTTAAAAGTTGGGCAATTGCTATTGAGGATAACTTATATATATGCTCATTTTGAAGCTAACTTTGGGACCCACATTTTTGTACTAAATATTTATTGATTTGGTCAATATATGGGTTAAAATGGGCTGAAAATTTGGCATAAGTTCTATATTTAGCATGATTTTGGAGACATAACTTGATGTATACATATCCATTTAGGATGAAAAATACCTATTTCAAGGTGACTTCGAGAATTTATGCTTTGAGCTTTGGCTAATTTGATCACTACAAGAGATCGAAAATATAACTAAGATCTCTTGGCAAGATTAATTTGTAGGATTGGACAATTCAATAGATATATAGATTGTTGGGATATGGTAATTTTAATTATATGGTGCTTGTGCAATGTTCAATAAGAAGTGTGAGTGTACTGTAGATAGAGTTGCAATCACTTTATTTTGCTATATATTTATGAGTATATGTGTAACAATCTAGACCCCATCCAAAAAGGCTAGACTTAAGATAGGATGGCAGCTGGCCAGATATTTTTGGATACCCAAACTATCCCGAACCCTAATAGGATCTATTTAGCAAAGCCTTATAGGATTTGGAAAGGGTTTGGGATTTAAAATTAAAACTTGTTAAGGTTCGGGCTGTAGGATTTTAAATGGATTCAGATACTGTTACGGGGGAACTTAACCACCATGCCCCACGTGACCGGCACGCGCGCCCAGGAAGACTACGGCTGCCCCTTGACCCAGCGATCCGGCCTCGAGTCGGATATCTTCAGCTCCGCAGCCCGACCCCGAGTCGGCTGCCCCTTGACCCAGCAATCCGGCCTCGAGTCGGATATCTTCAGCTCCGCAGCCCGACCCCGAGTCGGCTGCCCCTTGATCCAGCAATCCGACCTCGGGTCGGATATCTTCAGCTCCGCAGCCCGACCCCGAGTCGGCTGCCACTTGATCCAGCAATCCGACCCCGAGTCGGATATCTTCAGCTCCGCAGCCCGACCCCGAGTCGGCTGCCCCTTGATCCAGCAATCCGACCCCGAGTCGGCAATCTCTCGACAACAACAGACTGTTCCTCTGAGGCACGCCGCGGCCCCCTGCTCCACTACTCCCTGCACCGGCCGTATCCGGCGCTGCCCCACGATCCCCTGTAATAGCCGTACAAAGCGGAGCTCCACTATGCCCTGTCATGGCTGTACCCAGCACTGCCCCACGACGCCCTGTAACGGCCATGTCAGTGGCAGCCCCATCGTGCCACACGATGACGAATCCCCGGAAAAACCCCCCAGCCTGATATATATGAGGCTGGGGGGGAAGGGGGAGGGTAAGATATATCTTCCAGAGTATCATCTCACCTGCTACCTTCTCCTTCTCCTTCAATCTCCTCTGACTTGATCGTCGGAGGGCCCCCACTACCCCAGTGGTGGTGCGAGGCTTGCTTGCAGGTTTCACGGCGGAGGGCGGAGCGCAACCAAAGCAACTCAAAGGGAACCCCGTTCACACCGCTGTGCCAATCGTTCTCGGTTTGGACCACCAGCAACAGTTGGCGCTAGAGGAAGGGTCGGATCTCAGAGCGATCGTAATGGCACGGCGAGGTGGTCGTGGAGCTTCCAATGCTTCCGGTCGCGGGGCCTCTCGCGCCACTGGCCGGGAGGCCGCTGCATCTCCAACACGCTCTCAGCAACACTCCACCGCCCCACCGCCCATTCAGATGGTCGAAGCCGCCCAGTTCGACCAGCTAACCCAGCAGGTTCGCACCCTCACGGAGGCGGTGCAGAATCTGCAGGGTGCGATGTCCCGGGCACCGCAGCGGGCTCAGGAGCCACTGCTCCCTGAGCGCTCGCCTGTCCTCCTCAACCCGCGCTCCTTCCTCTCCCATGGGGAGGAGCGCCGGCGCGAGGAGGATTCTCGAGCACGGTCTATTCTGCCGGGACCTTCCCATCGGAGCTGCGCGGGGTACGAGAGGCGGGCCCGGGCGCGTTCCCAGACCCCCCAGTCCTCGAGGAACCCGCGCTCCAGTCGGTCCCCCACTCGCCGCTCCTTGTCTCCCACCCACCGGTCGCGCTCCCTGGACCGGCGGGTGGACGATCTCCACCGACAACTCCAGGTCCTGAAGGGCCATTCCAAAGATCCCTTCGCCGACTTAGAGATCTCCTCCCAGCCGGCACTTGCCTCGGGGATCCTGCGAACTCCGAATCCCCTGGGGTTCAAAATGCCGGCGATCGAGCCCTATGACGGGGCGGCAGACCCGCGGGATCACGTCGAGAGTTTCAGGACCCTTATGCTCCTCCACGGAGCATCAGATCCCCTTCTCTGCAAGGCCTTCCCGGCAACCCTCCGTGGCCCGGCGAGGGCGTGGTTCGCCGGGCTGGAGGCTGACTCAATCCGGTCTTTCGACCAGTTCACTCGCCTCTTCATCACTCATTTCGCCGTCAGTAGCCGGCGGCGACTGGTCTCCGACTCCCTCTTTGACGTCCGGCAAAACGAGGGAGAAAGCCTGCGGGATTATCTTACCCGCTTCAACAGGGCTACGCTGGAGGTCAGGAACCTGAGTCAGGAGGTAGCTCTTTTAGCCCTGAAGCGTGGCTTCCGGAAGGGCAGGCTCACCTTCTCCCTGGACAAACGCCTGCCGCGGAGCTTCCCAGAGCTGTTGTCCCGGGCGAACCAGTATGCGGACGCCGAGGAGGCGGCCGCCCACCGGAGCAAGGAGGCTGCCGAGATCCCTCCAAAGCTTGGGAAGAAAAGGCGGAAAGAGGCGCGCCAGAGGAGGAGCCCGACGCCCCAGCGTCGGCGCAGAAGCCCGTCGCCGGCGAAGAACCACGGCGCCCCACGCCCTCGTTCTCCGCCCCGACGTTTCAACCGGTACACCCCTCTCCTGACTCCCCGGGCCCAGATCCTTATGGAGATCAAGGGGCGGGAGGACCTCCCGGCCCCGAGACAGATACGAAGGATCCCTAGAAAGAGGCCCTCCCGGGCGTACTGTGAGTACCACCGAGACCACGGCCACGACACAGAGGACTGCTTCCAGCTTCGGGACGAGATCGAGGCCCTTATCCGTCGGGGGCGTCTCGGTCGATATGCGAGTGACCGACGTCCCCCCGCAGACCCGCGTCCGGCCGACCCGGCTCCTCCGGAGCCTCGGGAGCAGAATCGACCTGTTGCGGGCGTGATCCACACTATCACTGGGGGGCTGCTCTCGGCCCGTGAGGAACGCAGGGGGCTCGACGGAAGCGTCAGGGACGGCCGTCGTAAAGAGGCAGAGGGTCGGCAATGTAATCACCTTTTCTGATGAGGATGTAAAGGGGGTTCAGACTCCCCACGATGACGCCATGGTGATCTCCCTCACTATGGCAAACTATGATGTAAGGCGTGTTCTTGTGGATAGTGGAAGCTCAGCTGATATTTTGTTTTACGAGGCCTTCCAAAAGATGGGCTTGTCCAGACAGTTGTTGCACAAAATGTCCACCCCCTCGTAGGATTCACCGGTGATGCTGTCCCGGCGGAAGGTGTCGTTGAGCTGCCTGTGACTGCGGGCGTCGCACCCGCAGAAGCCACGGTGCGACTCGGGTTCTTGGTCGTCCGTGTTCCCTCGGCCTACAACGCTATCCTCGGGCGACCCGGGCTGAACGCCCTTCGCGCGGTGGTCTCCACGTACCACTTGCTCATGCGGTTCCCCACGGCGGTCGGGATCGGAGAGGTCCGAGGTGACCAACCGACCGCACGGCAATGTTTTCTAGCAACCCTCAAAGGGAAGAAGCCCGTGGAAGCCCTAAGCGTCGAGTCCCTTGATGCCAGAGACGAGGTGGCCTTGCGGCAGGGGGAGCCGGCCGAGGGTGTGGTCGAAGTCCCCCTCGAGGAAGGCCGCCCCGACCGGGCGGTCCGGGTCGGCGCCAATCTCGATCCGGGAGCTCGGGCCCGGTTGGTGGAATTCCTCCGAGCCAATACCGATGTATTTGCCTGGTCGGCGGCCGATGTACCTGGGATCGACCCGGAGGTCATTTCTCACGCCCTCAACGTCGACCCGACCCACCGACCAATAAAGCAGAAGAAGAGACACTGTGCCCCGGATCGGATCCGGGTGGTTGACCAGGAGGTAGACAAGCTCTTGGAGGCAAGATTCATAAGGGAGGTAAGCTACCCCGAGTGGCTGGCAAATGTTGTACTTGTCCGGAAGGCGAGCGGAAAGTGGAGGATGTGCGTCGACTATACCGACCTGAACAAGGCGTGCCCTAAGGATAGCTTTCCGCTTCCGCGAATAGACCAACTGGTCGACGCGACTTCCGGATATCAGCTGCTGTCTTTCATGGACGCCTTCTCCGGTTACAACCAGATAATGATGGCCCCACAGGACGAGGAGAAAACTGCCTTTATAACAGACCGGGGGCTGTACTGCTACAAGATAATGCCCTTCGGTCTGAAGAATGCTGGCGCCACTTACCAGCGCCTCGTCAACAAAATCTTCAAAGAGCAAATCGGCCGGAACATGGAGGTGTACGTGGACGACATGCTGGTGAAGAGCCGCCATGCAGACCAGCACATCGCGGATTTGGAGGAGACTTTCACCACCTTGCGGAAGTTTCGCATGAAGCTGAATCCAGCGAAGTGCGCCTTCGGCACTTCGGCCGGGAGGTTCCTCGGTTTCATTGTCAACCAGCGGGGTATCGAAGCCAACCCGGACAAAATCAAGGCCATCCAAGGTATGTCTCCTCCGACCAAAGTAAAGGAGGTTCAGGAGCTCGCTGGAAGGGTCGCCGCGCTTGGACGATTTGTGGCAAAATCGGCCGAACGCTGCCAACCATTCTTCAAGGTGTTAAAACGCCCGAAAGACTTCCTCTGGACGGCCGAATGTCAAGCAGCATTCGACCAGCTCAAGGAATACCTGGCGTCTCCTCCCCTACTGTCCAAGCCGCAAGAAGGGGAGATGCTCTACCTCTATCTGGCGGTCTCCCCAACCGCAGTCAGTTCGGTGCTGTTTCGGGAAGAGGCAAAGCTCCAGAAGCCCATGTACTACGTCAGCCGGGTCCTACGGGATGCCGAGACGCGGTATACGAAGGCTGAGAAGATCGCCTTCGCGCTGCTGACCGCGACCAGGAGACTTCGCCCCTATTTTCAGGCCCATTCTGTCACCCTCTTAACTGATCAACCACTACGACAGATCCTCAGCAACCCCGGGAATGCGGGACGGCTGGTGAAGTGGGCAATAGAACTCGGTGAGTTCGACATCTGCTACCAGCCTCGACCCGCCATCAAGGCCCAGGTGCTCGTGGATTTCCTCGCTGAGTGCACGGTGCAGGAGGCGGAACCTAGACCGCCGGAAACGCCCAGCCTCGACCTCCCGACCTGGACGCTTCACATCGATGGGTCGTCGAACCCCGAGGGTGGAGGAGCCGGGCTGGTCCTTACCAGTCCTGATGGAGTGATAGCCGAGTATGCCTTGAGATTTGGATTTCCAGTGACCAACAACGAGGCGGAGTACGAGGCCCTAGTTACGGGACTCAAACTCACCAGGGAGCTCGGCATCCGGCGTTTGAAGGTCTTCACCGACTCCCAGCTGGTGGTCGGGCAGGTCCGTGGGGAGTTCGAGGCCCGGAGCCCCGACCATGCAGAACTACGTCCGGAAGGTGCAAGCACTCATTCCCGATCTCGGCAGTGTCGACATCCAGCAGGTCCCCAGAAGCGAAAATGCTAGGGCCGACAGGTTGTCCCGCTTGGTGAGCGCAGAGGCGCACAACTTGTCGAGGGCAATCTACCTGGAGACCCTGGAGGCCCCGAGCATCGGCGAGGCTGGAGCGGTGATGGCGATTGATCCGGAGCCGTCTTGGATGGACCCGCTCGTCGCCTACCTCGCCGAAGGGATCCTCCCTGAAGACGAAGATCAAGCTCGGCGACTTGTCAAGAAGTCCGCCCACTACGTACTCTATGAAGGAAGGCTGTATCGGACCTCGTTTACCACCCCCCTCTTAAGGTGCCCCCGCCCCTCGGAGGCGGCCTACGTCCTCGGCGAAGTCCACGAGGGCGTTTGCGGATCGCACTTGGGGGCTAGGTCCTTGGCGCACAAGATCATGAGGCAAGGCTACTATTGGCCTACCTTGTTGGAGGACTCAAAGGATCATGTACGGAAATGCGACGCCTGCCAGCGCCACGCCAACGTCCAGAGAGTCCCTTCTGTCCCCTTGGCACCAATCACCGCACCCTGGCCCTTCGCACAGTGGGAAATGGATATCCTCGGACCATTCCCCGTCGCTTCAGCCCAGCGGAAATTCTTGATTGTTGCAATCGACTACTTCACCAAGTGGGTGGAGGCAGAGTCGCTGGCCACTATCACGGAGGCGCAAGTCCGGAAGTTCGTGAAGAAAAACATCATTGTCCGATTTGGGGTACCCCGAGTCCTCATCTCGGATAATGGTCGACAGTTCGACAACAAGCATTTCCGTGATTTCTGCGAGGAGTTCGGGATCGAGCATCGGTTCACATCTGTGTCGCATCCCCAAACCAACGGTGAGGCCGAGGTCACAAATCGGACAATCCTCCAAGGAATTAAGGCGCGAATCGGTCGGAGGGGGCAAGCTTGGGTCGAAGAACTCGAGAATGTCCTTTGGGCGTATCGGACCACGCATCGGACCCCTACCGGGGAGACACCTTTCAGCCTAACCTATGGCACGGAAGCGGTTGTTCCCGTGGAGCTCGGACTCCCCTCGCCCCGGGTGGCCGCGCACCGACCCGAGGCCAATTCGGAGCAACTCCGAGGGAACCTGGACCTCTTGGAAGAAGCAAGAGAAAGGGCGCAGGTTCGGATGGCGAAGTATCAGCGGAGGGTGGCCCGATATTATAACTCCAAGGTCCGACCGAAACTTTTCAAAATCGGAGATCTGGTGCTAAGGCGAGCCAAAGCATCTCAACCCGCGGAAGGTGGAAAGCTGGCGCCAAATTGGGAAGGCCCGTATAGGGTTCGCTGGGTAAACCGACCTGGCTCCTACCAGTTGGAGGCCCTAGACGGTCGAGAAATTCCGAGGAGCTGAAATTCCGCTAACCTGCGGGCGTATTACCAGTAGAACGACAAAGCCAGGAAGACAGTTCGAAAAATGTACAATTCTTTTCATTTCAATAATTCCTGGTTACAATGGCGTGTTCGTGTGATTACAAAGAATTCCCAGAGGGGAATTGGGGAGTAAAGAAAATAAGGAAGAGGTGGGGACTCCGTAGAGTTGAAGATCCGGGATCCCGAACCCTCCACCCGAAGCAGCTGCAGTCCCACCAGGCGTGGGTGCTTCTCCCCGGAGGCGCCGTCGACGCCTCACGCAAAAGACGAAGAGCCGGCACGGACGAAGAAGAAGTGGACGAAGGAGGAGTTCACGCTACCTCCAGAGGAACGCCACCTCCAAGGGATATTCCGGTCCTCCCCAGGAGAAGGGGAGGGAAGGAATACAAGGGAGAAGAGCGCGAGGAGGCGCGATCCCGGATGAAGCGTCTGGCGCAGAGCTCAATCGGGAGGCGGAGCTGAAAGGAGGGGGGATGTGATCCCGGATGAAACGCCTAGAGCGGAGTTCCACCGGGGAGAACCTCCTTGTTGATCCCAGATGAAACGGCTGGTGGGCGGAAGTCGCGAGGGGCGCGCCTCCCGTTCCTCCGGCAGGGGTTTCCCAGCCACACGCCGGAGAGGAGGTCCACGATCCATGGCAACCTGAATAGCTCCGGCTTGGGAGGCTCCACCGCACCTGCACTTATATTTATAGCCAAACTGTGGCCCCCCGGTCACTCCGATGCGGGTGGCTCCAATAAAGGCGGGCGCACCGAATCCGGAGCCGTTCCAGCTCTCGAGGCGTATCCTCCCACGATATCCTAAGCGTCGTTCTCCTTAATTGCATTCTTCATGCAGGACACTCCGGGCGGTGTGTATCCCACGGCCCACGTATCTCCGCTCGCGCCCAGGCCGCATCCGCCTCGAAGAGCGCGCGTATCGCGGCCGCTTAACTGACACTCCTTGCAAGCAGCAACTGGCGATCCGATTTCCCAGGTAACGCCTCAATTAGCATTTAATACCCTTCTGGTGTTCCCCAGGCGACGCTTGGAGAATAGGAGAAACACGATCGTAGCTGGCCACGGAGAAATCCCGTCGAGCGGCAAGCGACAGGCGCGTGGCCAACGAGCGGAATTTCCCGAGGCTCGGCCCTCGGATGCCAGGCTAACCCGATGATCATCCCGGGAGCAGACTAGCCTGAAGCCCCGACCGGTCGCCTCGGCTTGCGCCAGCCTTGGCCGACCAACGAGCGGAATTCCCCGAGGCTCGGTCCTCGGATGCCAGGCTAACCCGATGATCATCCCGGGAGCAGACTAGCCTGAAGCCCCGACCGGTCGCCTCGGCTTGCGCCAGCCTTGGCCGACCAACGAGCGGAATTCTCCGAGGCTCGGCCCTCGGATGCCAGGCTAACCCGATGATCATCCCGGGAGCAGACTAGCCTGAAGCCCCGACCGGTCGCCTCGGCTTGCGCCAGCCTTGGCCGACCAACGAGCGGAATTTCCCGAGGCTCGGCCCTCGGATGCCAGGCTAACCCGATGATCATCCCGGGAGCAGACTAGCCTGAAGCCCCGACCGGTCGCCTCGGCTTGCGCCAGCCTTGGCCGACCAACGAGCGGAATTCCCCGAGGCTCGGCCCTCGGATGCCAGGCTAACCCGATGATCATCCCGGGAGCAGACTAGCCTGAAGCCCCGACCGGTCGCCTCGGCTTGCGCCAGCCTTGGCCGACCAACGAGCGGAATTTTCCGAGGATCGGCCCTCGGATGCCAGGCTAACCCGATGATCATCCCGGGAGCAGACTAGCCTAAAGCCCCGACCGGTCGCCTCGGCTTGCGCCAGCCTTGGCCGACCAACGAGCGGAATTCCCCGAGGCTCGGCCCTCGGATGCCAGGCTAACCCGATGATCATCCCGGGAGCAGACTAGCCTGAAGCCCCGACCGGTCGCCTCGGCTTGCGCCAGCCTTGGCCGACCAACGAGCGGAATTTCCCGAGGATCGGCCCTCGGATGCCAGGCTAACCCGATGATCATCCCGGGAGCAGACTAGCCTGAAGCCCCGACCGGACGCCTCGGCTTGCGCCAGCCTTGGCCGACCAACGAGCGGAATTCTCCGAGGCTCGGTCCTCGGATGCCAGGCTAACCCGATGATCATCCCGGGAGCAGACTAGCCTGAAGCCCCGACCGGTCGCCTCGGCTTGCGCCAGCCTTGGCCGACCAACGAGCGGAATTTTCCGAGGCTCGGCCCTCAGATGCCAGGCTAACCCGATGATCATCCCGGGAGCAGACTAGCCTGAAGCCCCGACCGGTCGCCTCGGCTTGCGCCAGCCTTGGCCGACCAACGAGCGGAATTTCCCGAGGCTCGGCCCTCGGATGCCAGGCTAACCCGATGATCATCCCGGGAGCAGACTAGCCTGAAGCCCCGACCGGTCGCCTCGGCTTGCGCCAGCCTTGGCCGACCAACGAGCGGAATTCCCCGAGGCTCGGCCCTCGGATGCCAGGCTAACCCGATGATCATCCCGGGAGCAGACTAGCCTGAAGCCCCGACCGGTCGCCTCGGCTTGCGCCAGCCTTGGCCGACCAATGAGCGGAATTTTCTGAGGCCTAACCCTCGGATGCCTGGCCTAGCGCCGGAAGAATTTCCTGAGGCCTAACCCTCGGATGCCTGGCCTAGCGCCGGAAGAATTTCCTGAGGCCTAACCCTCGGATGCCTGGCCTAGCGCCGGAAGAATTTCCTGAGGCCTAACCCTCGGATGCCTGGCCTAGCGCCGGAAGGATTTCCTGAGACCTAACCCTCGGATGCCTGGCCTCGCGCCGGAAGAATTTCCTGAGGCCTAACCCTCAGATGCCTGGCCTAGCGCCGGAAGAATTTCCTGAGGCCTAACCCTCGGATGCCTGGCCTAGCGCCGGAAGAATTTTCTGAGGCCTAACCCTCGGATGCCTGGCCTAGCGCCCGAAGGATTTTCTGAGGCCTAACCCTCGGATGCCTGGCCTAGCGCCGGAAGGATTTCCTGAGGCCTAACCCTCGGATGCCTGGCCTAGTGCCGGAGGAACTTCAAGAGTCAGGAGTCGGCGAGACGCTACCAAGAGTTAAAAAGAGGAAGGACGAAAGTGAAATGAGGAAACACTTTGTTTGCATTAACTTTCGTTGCATCAGGGCCGAGACCCATACAACATGGCAAAACGCCAACATACAAAGAAAAGAACAAAGAAAAAGTACAGAGGGTCAGCTTGGAGGAACTCCGGGATCGGGAACGGCGAGCACGTCCGCGAAGGGTAGGGAGACGGTCGGAGAACCGGCAGGCAATGGCATCGGAGGGGAGTCGAGGAGGGAGACCTGTCACGACCCCCGCCCCGTTCCCGGCGGGCCGCCGCGACGGTCCTAGGGTGCGGGTAGGCATAAGGCCACCAGCCACCACGTAGAACCCTACTACCTATCAATCATCAATAAATCTTGAAAAATTTGGCATGATACATGCACAAAATGATCACTTTTTCTATAGTGACCTGTCAGGATTATCTCAATACATACAACAACACTACCTGTCAGAGCAGCAATCACATAATCTGTCACATAATGAACCTGGACAATATATATCAATACATCATCTCAGGCATATAACTCATCTGCACACATATATATATACCTGCTTCCTAATCCATCCACAACAGGATCTATGACTGTAACTATGCACTATATACAATAGAAGGTTTATAATACACCAAAAGGTATAAACCTCTATCTACATTATATTATACTATACTATGGAGCGGCACAGCTAGCAGGCAACCACTAATCCTGCTCCTCTCTATACAATACCTGCCCTGCAATCAAAAACACCAAACTGGGGAGTGAGTATATAAATACTCAGTGAGTGGAGTAGAGAGTACTATGCACATGAGACCAGATATAATCATGGCTCGAGGTGAAATCTCAAGATCAATAACAAGATGAACATGATCTCAACATAGAGAATATGGAGTAAGTCATCAATATCACTACAATCAATATCAACTCATCTGAAGCATATATGGAATAATCAAGTCAACATATATGCTACTCATGAATATGCTCAACAGGTCATAGTACTGAATCATATAAATCAGGTGTCAATAGGCTGAATCATCAACAAGACAGCTATCGGGAGGTGGGTTTTACGCCCCAGGCGAACCAGCAACAACTCCCTACTGCCATATGCATACATCGAATATGACACCACACCAATATGTAAATCATCACTAGACAGCTGTCGGGAGGTGGGTTTTACGCCCCAGGCGAACCAGCAACAACTCCCTACTGTCACATGCATATGCAGAATAAGACACCATACCGATAACATAAATGCTAGACAGCTATCGGGAGGTGGGTTTTACGCCCCAGGCGAACCAGCAACAACTCCCTACTGTCACATGCATATGCAGGATAAGACATCATACCGATAACATAAATGCTAGACAGCTATCGAGAGGTGGGTTTTACGCCCCAGGCGAACCAGCAACAACTCCCTACTGTCACATGCATATGCAGAATAAGACACCATACTGATCATATAAATGCTGGCCAGTATCGAGAACAGAAATCCATCTCACATCTACATACTAAACGGCACCTCGCGGGAATTCTACATCCGCGGAAAGCCATACTGCACCTCGCGGGGTCTTACTATGCCCGGCGGCAAGCAGAATATAAGTCGTAGGACCGGCCGATCCTACGCCTAGGGCCGTGTCCCCCCTAGGAAGGGACTGGGCTCCGCCCACCCAGAAGGCTACTATGTGCACAAAGGCCGATGTTCAACCCCCATCGACTATAGGTGTCCTGCAGATACTGCCAAGCCATGCATGAATGCCATAATGCACCATCCCAATACTCTACTAAAAAGGAGCATAATCAAGACTACCACTCACTCGACTCCGACCCAATCATAAACTAACATCAGGGTTGGGAGTGAGGGTCAAGGAAGTGCAATACAACTCAATATACCACTAAAAAGGCTCTACAAATCTTTGAAATAGAGGAAATGAAATCAATTTACAAAAGAAATCATTTCACAATTCGGAATCAATTTGATTACTCATCAACCCCTCGTAATTCCTCTCAATGTTTCCTCAAATGCATGTACAGAATAATCAAGCATAGAGAATCAAGATTATAGAGGAATCTACTACAATATCAATCAATATGCTCAAGTGGAATCAATTCACACTTGGCGACATTCATGAAAATGAATTAAGGATGCTCATGGTGCAAAGTACATGACTCCCACTCACCTGTCAATCTGGCACAGCCCTGATACGCCTCCAAAAATCTACAGCTGGCAGTGGAGAACTTCTTCCTCTTGTTCCCTAGCTTCTTGCCCAACTGTGACATGCATTTACAATACATTTAGTCCTGTATCAAGGGCTATAATCTACGTGCCAATTATAATATAGAGAACTTTAATTGATTCAACTCTCCCGTTCCCTAAATCTTTTCTTTTCTTTCTTCTTTTCCTTTTTAATTAATTAACTCACCATTTATGTGTATTAGGGACTCCCTTGCATGAGTACAAGGTCTCCCTTAGCCTAATCTAGGCTTAATACCCTATTATGGCATGAAATCCCTTATTTTCCACCCGGATGAACAGTAACCCGAACTGACAGTGGGTTACTTCATTCTGGTTTTGATCCACTTTCAGGACTCCAAATTTGATGAAATTTTTACCTAACATTCTACACTCATAGAGGATTCCAAAGAGATAACATGCATCATCATCGGAGGCCGTTTGTCCCCCTAAATAATTCGCCGAAGTTGGGACTTCGACACAGTTTTTTCGTAGTGCCGGAAAAATTTGTTAAAATCCGATTCTTCCTCTTTTAACCACCTCTACAACCCTTATCCGACCCCTCTAGACTATATCCACCCTTTGTATAGCCTAATGTCATCAAAAGACTAGATAGGGATGGATATTTACCTTTTTCTTTTTGGAAATCGAGGTCCTTGCGTAGAGGGGAAGGAGATCTACGTTTTTCCCTTCAGCTGGAAGTGCAACCGGGATCCCCCTCCTCCTCGAATCCCCTTCCTCTTCTTCTTTCTTCTTCTTCTTCTTCTCTTTTTCTTTCTTTCTTTCCTCTCTGTTTCACGCCTGAGAACCCCCTCCCTCTTTCTCTCGGTTTCATTCCAAAAGCCAGCTCAAACCCTCCAATTAAATCACATCAAGATACTATTCACCTTTGTTTAATATTATTAAATTCCCATTTTGTCCCTAATACTTCAACATATCTACAACTATGCCATTATCTTTTGATTCCTTCCAATTTTATCCCTTATATCAATTTTAAAGGACTATTCTATCCCTTTTTATATAAAAAAAAATTTTTGGGGTTATTACAAGACCCCACTCAGGTCAATTCCGGGGTATTTAGTGGACACCCTTGCCAGGCCTTCATCGAAGCCTAAGGCAAAGGAGTCGGACCCCGCATCCGACATGTCACGGATGAACTCGGCGGACTGACGATAGGCCTGTACCGCCTGACGCCCGATTTCCGCGCTCTTCTCGGCCAGCGCCGCCTCCGCTCGCTCCGTAATCTGAGCTTTCGCCTCCATGACCTTCGCCACAATCCGGTCGTCCGCCTCGGAGGAGACCCTCAGCAGATCGGCCCGAGCCTCCATGTGCTTCGCCTCGGCAGCAACGCAAGCAGCCTCAGCCTCCTCCAGGCGCGAATGAAGCTCCTGGTTGCTCGCGCGGGACTCCTCCAAGGCCGATTCCAATTCGGCCAGCTTGGCTTCAAGAGATCGGGCTCGGTTGCGGGCGTTGTCGGCTGACTGCTGGGCCTTCTCCCACCTCTCCCGGAAGTCGGCAGCCTTCCGGGACTGCTCTTCGGCCCGCTCCTCCGCCTTCCTGATCTCGCCTTCGAGACCCGAGGCAACCTTGAGTTGCTCCTGAGTCTCCAACAGTTGCCTCTCGAGGGCGGCGAAGCCGAGTACCCGCTCTTCGGCCACCTGGAGCCTCGTCTCGAGGTCCCTGGTCGTCCTCCCCGCCGCAGCCTGGCCTCCCTCCTCTACAGCTTTCAGTCGGCTCTCGGCCCTCGCCAGAAGCCTCGCCTGTTCCTCGTGGCTCTCCTCCAGACGGATCATGTACTGGGCGAGCTAAGAGATAGGAAAAATGAGGGCGTCAGGCGGGGATCAATAGAGCCTATAAATGACGAAAGCGGCCAGAGGAACACTCACCGACATGAGACAGACGCAGCTGGCAGCCCCGACGTCAGGGATCCCCATCTGCCGGACCCGCCTACGGTCACTCTCCAGCAGCACCGTCTCGATGAGGTTTCGGGCGCCGGCGAAAGAGAAGGCTGACCCCGACTTCGCCCCGGAGCCAGACGGTGGTTCTGCGGCCTTACCCTTACCCATTGCTTGGGGGAGAGTCGTGCTGACCGTGCTCGGGGCGGGGGCCGCTCCAGAAATCGACAGGGTCCCGCTCGGCCGGGGCCTCGGCGCGCTCCTTCTCGTATCATCCGAAGCCGACCGAGTCGAAGGCCGGGCTGGGGACCGATCGTGTCCGACCCGGCCGTCTCGGGCGCGCCCGGGTGACGCCTCTGGAAAAGCGGTAGTCTCATCACCGGAGGGCTGATACGGCGTCAACTGTCGGTCCAAGCCCGCGGCGTCCCCCTGACCGGTGGGTCCGGACCCGTCTGTCGGCGTCGGAGTCGCCTGCTGGCGGGACTTCTTCGCCGGTGGGACCCCGCTCGGAGGAGTCCGTTTCTTCCTCCGGACCGCTTCCAGTAGGGACGCCCTACTGACAGCCGTCGCCTTGTCCGACCGCATGACGTCGTCGATTTCTGCAAAAAGGACGAGATGGTCGGAGACTGAGAAACTGATGGAAAGAAGAAACGAAAGAGGAGAAAAGAGCTAAAAAAGAAGTGGTGGCGGGCTCACGGTCGGCGGGGACCGAGCTCAGACCGACTTTCACCAAGGCATCCTCGGAAATAAGGCGGGCCACCGGGGGAAGCCGGCCCTCGGCAACCAGCCCCCTCAAGACGGCAACGCCATCGGACTCCTCCCTCGACAACCTCGATAAGCCGATCGGGGACTTCATCGGCGTCTCCCAGGTTGCCCCGATTCCCCAAGAGGGATCTACGTCAATGAAAAAGAAACGCTCCTTCCAGCCGTGAATGGAGGAAGGAGCATCCTTGACGAGGCCGCACCCTCGCCGCGCCGCAAAGCACCACCACCCTCTGTCCCGGGGGTGGCCGCTCAAGCCGTAGCATTCCCAAAGACGTTCAGGGTGGCGGGAACCTCGTGCATGCGGCAGAAAACCTGGAAGGCCGTCAGGGTACGCCATGAGTTCGGCACCAGTTGCGTCGGCGCCATTCTTAAACCCCGAAGCACCTGCACGACTAAGTCCGAGGGGGGAAAGCGGAACCCAGCCCGAAGGATGTCCTCATTGATGGCGACCTTCCCCGGAGGAGGATGGGACATCCTCTCCTCAGGCCCCGGGAGCGTAATGTTGCAGGCTTCGGGAAGGTGGTACCGGGCCACGAACCTATCTAGGTCTTCAGGGACCAGCTCCGACCGAAGGCGGTCCGCCCTTACTTCGTCCATCCCTAATGGCCAGTGAACCTACGGTCAGGACGGGGTCAAGAGGGGGGAAGGCACCGGAACGGCTGGAGTACACTAACACGAAAGGAGAAAGTACGGAGAGCCCTAAATTGAAGAGTGGGGCAACTCACCGGAAAGGGAGGAAGAACGGCTCCGAGAGCGTCAAAGGAGGAGCGAACGAACAGTTCGGCGGCAACGGCAGCGGCACAAGGGAGAAACTTGAAGATGCCTGTGAAGAGAAAGGCGGACGGGGGAGGGCCCCCGGTTAAATAGGCGGAAAGGCGGGTGACGCCTCGGTGACGCCAGAGGACGCCTGGCTGCCGAAAGTTTGTTCGCGCCCCAAAGGCGAATCGACGCCATTAAGGAAGGATGTCCGCCGAAATCCGCAGACCGCCAGATCAGCGACAACTGCCATACGCCATAAAGAAGGCGGAAAGCTCGGAGCGCGCGCGCCTTTCCGAGGGATGGCGGCAATCTCGAAGCATCACTCCCTTCACCCGTTCCCCTCCCGGTTCTAGGCTCGGGAGTGGGGGGCTACTGTTACGGGGGAACTTAACCACCATGCCCCACGTGACCGGCACGCGCGCCCAGGAAGACTACGGCTGCCCCTTGACCCAGCGATCCGGCCTCGAGTCGGATATCTTCAGCTCCGCAGCCCGACCCCGAGTCGGCTGCCCCTTGACCCAGCAATCCGGCCTCGAGTCGGATATCTTCAGCTCCGCAGCCCGACCCCGAGTCGGCTGCCCCTTGATCCAGCAATCCGACCTCGGGTCGGATATCTTCAGCTCCGCAGCCCGACCCCGAGTCGGCTGCCCCTTGATCCAGCAATCCGACCCCGAGTCGGATATCTTCAGCTCCGCAGCCCGACCCCGAGTCGGCTGCCCCTTGATCTAGCAATCCGACCCCGAGTCGGGCAATCTCTCGACAACAACAGACTGTTCCTCTGAGGCACGCCGCGGCCCCCTGCTCCACTACTCCCTGCAACGGCCGTATCCGGCGCTGCCCCACGATCCCCTGTAACAGCCGTACAAAGCGGAGCTCCACTATGCCCTGCCATGGCTGTACCCAGCGCTGCCCCACGACGCCCTGTAACGGCCATGTCAGTGGCAGCCCCATCGTGCCACACGATGACGAATCCCCGGAAAAACCCCCCAGCCTGATATATATGAGGCTGGGGGGGAAGGGGGAGGGTAAGATATATCTTCCAGAGTATCATCTCACCTGCTACCTTCTCCTTCTCCTTCAATCTCCTCTGACTTGATCGTCGGAGGGCCCCCACTACCCCGGTGGTGGTGCGAGGCTTGCTTGCAGGTTTCACGGCGGAGGGCGGAGCGCAACCAAAGCAACTCAAAAGGAACCCCGTTCACACCGCTGTGCCAATCGTTCTCGGTTTGGACCACCAGCAACAGATACAGATAAGGCAAATTTTGCAGGTACCCTACCCCTTGCCATTCCTACCTTAAGGTATTATTAAGTACCTAAGATCAATCCGATTCATATCTAATGTAGGACTAAAGACACACCCACAAGGGTCCTCAAAAACTCCCCCAGTTTAAGCCTTGGCATCTGCATCAGGATAAAAGTTTAAATCTATTGCAAATCTAATTATAAGTACCACAAATCTAATTTACAAATTCCACAATTAGCTTGTAGTCAACCTAATAGACGCATGCTGCAGTGTTCTCTTATCCACATGGACCATTGGTTAGATCTACTCTGATACTATTTGCAACAATATAGGATCTTACTAAAAGATGCTTGTCAAAAAGGTGTTATTTGGGTTCTTTGATATTGAATAAGTACCCAAGATTTACCTAGTAGATATAAATATGAGACTAAACACATGCCCACATGAATCTTCACATACTCCCTTGTTTAAACCCTAGTATCTTGCCAAGCTCATGGTCCAAATCTATTCAAATCTAATTACAAGTACCACAAATCTAATCACAAACACTTATGGTCAACCTAAAATGGACCCATGTTGCAGCTGTCTCTTAGTCTATATGGGTCATAGGCCGGATCTGCTTTGATATAATTTGTAACAACTCAGTGCCTCATCTAAAAAAGCTAGTCGTAAGAAGTTATTAAGTATCCAAGATCTACGTAGTGCATAGCCAATAGGAGACCAAACACATGCCTCCATGGATCCTTACAATATGAGTTCTCATTTATTTAATTAATTTTGTATTGGCATTATTATTTTGATATGTTGAGGTGTTGAGATATTTTTTGTTGTTCACAAGTATTTTTGAGGCAAGTTCTCTCTTTATGTACTCTTTAATCTATTAGAATTTTAGAAATGTATTTTTCCTATAAGACACTTTTTTGTGGAAGTTTTATTACATGTTTTATTGAAGTGGTTGCATTCTTCGTATTAGTGAGTGTATACATAATGTAGTTCACATGGCATAGGATCAATTATGTATAAAAGGGATTATAGAATAAAAACTTCATGAGTTTTTGATAGTGAGTTTTATTGATAGATTTAATTGTGTTATTATTATTGGGACTATTGTTATGGATTTTTGTGTGACATTTTTATAGTTGATTGATGCCTATCATTAGGCAAATCATGACAACCGATTGAAGCCTATCATGGGGCAAATCATGATCGTGTAACAGAAGATGCTTGACATAGGGTGAATCATGACATTGGTTGCCTAATATCATGAAGAAAATGGACAAACAAACTGAAAGTTAAATAAGTTATTTATCATGATGTATTATTTAAACATGTCCAAACTTGGAAATTGTAAATTATTTTAGCTATTGAGTTAGTGGTAATCTTCATATTGTATGCATAGCCATTATTTGTGTATTATCATACTTCTATACTTGTTATTTTAATAAAACAAAATGTATATTGAATTGGGTTTTTTTTTTTTTTAATTGGTGAATTTCTCTTTAAATTGAAGTGTGTACAATTAAGAATTTATTCGTTGTTAAGCTTATAGCTTTCTTCTTTTCCAGATGAACGAATCAGTAAAACTCAGTTGTCTCGAGGATGCAGTTGGAGTATTATCAAACTTTCTTTCATTTGAGACCTTGTTGGTCAGAACCTTGTATTGTAGTTGTTCGACTGGTATTATATCATCATGTGGAACTATTATTTAATCCATACCAAATGTTGGTATCGTTATGCTTGTGTTAAATATTTTTTTTTTATTACTTTAAGATTTGGATGCTCATAGACCTTAAGTTAGGTTATGTGCAGGAAGTTATTTAGATCCTTTCCATATATATCTTTGTCTAGCTGACATTGTATTTAGTTGATTGATAGATTAGGCTTGAGATACCTTACAAGGCTGAGCCTTGCGAGGTGTCTACCCTGTCGGCAGTTTCATGTTAGGGCATGATAGATGGTGTTTAATCGTTGGTGGTAGTAAGGATGCCAGTTTCGACATGTTTTTGATTAGATTTTTAAATTTGACTGGTTCAAATTTGAATTTCAAATTGATGGATATTATAGTGCTCTGGGGTCCCCTCAAACCAAGACTCATAGGTACCACTAGATTTGAGATAAATATATATTACTATAGAAGGAGTTTTAGAAGAAAAATCATGTTCAAATTGTGGTTACCAATCGACAACATTAGAGTGGCTATTTAAATCCCCACTAATGGCTATGACTATGCCATTAGATGACTGTACTTAACTAGAATTAAGCTAAACAAGAAATTTCAATAATGATATATGTGGACTTTTGGCTAGGTGGTATATCGGGTTAAAAATTAGCCTCGGCTTTAGGTCGGGCTTTAGGCTTGGTTTAAAATGTCTCAGGATTGAATTCAGGTTTACGTTATGGAGGCCAAACAGAAATGAGGCCTAACCTGAAGCTCGCCACTAAACTCCGCCCCCCACCCATCCTGATCCCACTCCCTTGATAAATTATTTGTTAGACTAAGTTCACATGGACTAGTCCAACCAGAAAGCAACACGTGGAATAGTAATTACTTTTTCCTCTTTTTTTTTCTTTATATGTATAATAGCAATAATGCACCATGATGAATTTAGCAGCAGTGCAAAGTGTACGCGGTTCAACTAATAAGGTTTCCTAAAATGCTTATCTAGGGTGCTATAACTAGGCCTTGACTGTGCACTAGGATGTTACCAACAGTATTAGTACCCTAATAAAGCCATGTTTTACATATGCCATACCTCTTTGAAGTATTGATAAAGTATTTTTATTTTATTCATGGATGTTTTTGGACAATTGACAATAACATGTGATGCCTATTTGGTATTAGGTATCCAAGATCTATAGGAACAAATAGGAAACATTGTTGTTTGATGGGTAATTGATGGAGAACAAAGACTCCAGATCCCTATTCCTTAAAACTATGTTTGGATGGTGAAATGGGAATGGAATAAGCTAGTTATTCTATCTTATTCCATGTTTCGTTCACAACCAAACACTCCTACTTGGCCAATTTTGTCCCAAAAAAAAAAAATCTACCTCAAGGTCCCTAGAACCATGCGGTGAATGAACTCGAGGTTCCAGAGCTTCCTGGCTTATCAAGGTCCCCAGATCGCCTCTAACCATTGCCTGCTCCTGAACTCTATAGCATATTACATCAGCCAGCGACCCCTGTTCTTCTTTAAGAAGATGTGGTTGTCGTACCCCAAATCCTGGAACATTGTCTGAGAGGCTTGGACGATGCCGGTGCGAGGTGATGTCATGTAGAGGGTTTCGTGCAGGCTGGAGCTTACCAAGCGCAGACTCCGCAGGTGAAACTGCAAGGTAGTAGAGGATATAATTAGAAGGCCAGAGGAGGTGGAGGTGTCTATTGCTGAGCTTTTGGGGAGGGAGGATACTATGGGTGGGCTGCCGGAGGCCGACTTGGGTGTACTGCGACACAAACTCGCCATGCACCACTCCTTACTAAGGCAGCAGGAGATGTTCGGGAGACAGAAGTCCCAGATCCCATGGATGAAGGAGGGCAACAGGAACACCAGCTTCTTCCACCGGAGGACCATCATTAGGAGGCAGAGGAGTATGATTCGTTCCTTGATATTTTCAGCAATTTAGTTGTCTAGTTGTTTTGTTGTCTGATTCTAGTTCTGTCTTCTTCATGATCAGCAGCCATCTGTCTTCGCTTAAATTTCATGATTCAATTCCATTTGTCAATTCATACATCCCAATCCTAATTCGGAGTCAAGAAAAGTAGAATACTAAGTAAAAGGTGGGAAAACAGGATTATTTGTAAAGGTAATTGCTGTAGAATTCTATAGCAAGAGCTGAACTTTTCGTTTTAATTATCGTAGTTGGAAGATGGAGATCAAAAGAACACGCCGTGACAGTCTTGAATAGTGGAATACTAAGTAAATGGTGGAAAAATGGGATTATTTCATGAAGATACTTGTATGAAATTCTACGGCAACAGTTGAAGTTTTGGCTGCAATCATCGATGTTGTAAGATGGAAATCAAAAGAACGGAGAATAAATTTGGTATTCAACACAGAAATATAGAGAACTGTCTTGTGTTGGAGCTTGATGAATGGTAGAATTGGCACCTGATTCTCACCCACAAGCAGGGGAACAAAATCTCTTGTATAAATGGATGAAGTGGATGAACCTAGGGAAATGCTTGAGAGCATTTTCTATGCTGTGCATACATGTGGATGTATGCACACCACAGAATTCTGGTGTATATAACATGAAAGGTAACTGCATGGACTTTTTTTTGCCTACTGTTTCAGTCTATTCTAGGGGTGCAATTGAGCTGAGCTGAGTTGAGCACATGCATATGCAATTTTTCTTACTCGAGCTCGACTCGAGCTCGGTAGTAGGTAAGTGGAGTCGAGCTCGGATCCGACTCGAGCTCAAGCAACCCGTTTGCGCCCCTAATCCATTCGGAGACAGACTTATGAATAGACTCGAGATGCACTTGTCTCTTTGAAGAACAATTTAACAATATTGAAGGCACGCACCATCTTGGAAAGGCGATCCACAAGAACAAAAACAGGATCCAATCCCTTTGTGTTCTTTTGGCAATTCCAAGAACACAATCTACATCATGCTTCATCTTGGACCAAGAGTAGCCACTGTAGACCAAAGCAAATATTTAGTCCTTGCCGAAGTGACCTTGTCCATGGAGCCCCTCAATGATCTTCTCCCTCAATGAGCAGTTTGGAATGCAAAGCTGGACTCCTCTAAATATATGACCATCTTTTACTTTGTAGTCAAGGCCTCTTGCAAGACTACACTTCAGCCATCAAGCTCTTTAAACACTGGTCCTCTGCATACGGATCTCTGAAAGAGTCCAAACCAATCGCTCGGACCTTCATGATAGTAAGCAGTCATGCCCTCCTCCTAGAAGCAAAAAACTACCCAATTCAAAGATCCTAACCTATGTTTTGGAGGTGGTACTCCTGCAGACAGAAAATTCACCTAACTCACACACCGATTACCCAGCATATCCTTCCCTTGAACATTCCTCAAAGTCTCCTGATCGATGAGTAGAATAAACACTTGATGTCAAAGCCTCTAATGCCAGAGAGCTTGAACAACCACATAAAATTAAGCATCATGAGTAGGTGAATATAGCTTCTCAATAAAGAATGTTATGTGCCTTCCTTCTTGACTGAGAATATATAGGTCCAACTTCCTTTGAAGAAGCATCACACTCCACCACAAAACTTCATTGAAATTAGGAAGAGCTAAAGACTGGTGTGGCTCAAATCTCTTGATTTTGATTTTGTCCAAGCTCGCCGGCCCTCTGGTGTCCATTGGAAAGACTTTCCCTTCGAACAATCAATGGTTGGTGCCATCAAACTGCGAAATCATCGAAACTGTGGTGCCATGCATCCATGGCAACTACATATCACCGAACTTCTTCAAAATACTTTTACTCAATCGAAAACAATACCAAACATCCACTATCTATGGTTATATCACTTCCGTTCTGGAACCAAGAAAGCTTATAAGGCCAAGGATGCTTCTCTATATGTAGAGTTACTTTGTAATAGCCTCTTGAGATGCGACATTCTCCTAGCTTTCCCTATTCATTACGACCTTGCAAACTTAGCCATAAGACTATTTCTGATAACAAGCGACTTATCAATATCTCCCTTCAATCCCCTTCATCTCCTACATTGTCAACTTCATCATAGGTTGGGCCCATATCGTCCTCATGTACATCAGATCCTTCATTACCTTCAACTAATAGCTATTATTTTGGAGGAAAAATTGACCTTTTGTGCACTTATTTCATGTATGAGCTATCTTTCCATAACTGTAACAACGGAGATTTGAACCACTATCTTGAGTCTTTTTGGCCACCTCGGCATGGTAGGATATCAGGTCTTCCCCGACTAGGATTTCTTTAAACATCAGCTCCATGCATCTCTTTTGATCTACTATCTTGTCCAATAGATTGGAACATCCTTTGGTTTTGCTTCTTCTCTTCAATAATAGCATGATCATATGCCTCATGCACAGTCCAAGTGCAGATTGAGGGTGTCTTAGATTGATTGGTGCAGCCCACCTATGTATATGGTCATCTATTGCTCCATCACCATAAACTTGTTTCTAGCAATGAACTGATAGTGTGCTTCAATGTAATCACAACAGATCTGTTGCCATGTTGAAAATTCTAGAGGCGTTGGTACAAGTTTTGGGTATAGTTGAAAGGTAGATGCTGTGTGGTTTGCCCCTCCACTCATGATCTTTTCTAGAATTGCTCCCACCAAACTAAAGCTTGGTCTCTAAATTTTCAGGATACCAGCTTCACCTTCTTCTCTTCTAGGACACATCCTTGTATTCAATGATGCATGCGAAGGTGTTCAACCAATCCAGTATCTTTGTCACCCCATCCGAAAGGTCCCTAACGTATAACTCCTTCAAGGATTGGATTGTCAAATCAGATGGCTATGTAACGCGATCCTCAACATGATCATCAACATAATCATCTTCATAGTGTGGTCTAAAGAAGTTCGATCCTCGACAAAAGCCAAATACATGGTCGAGAGATCTACTTACCTTATCAATTCTTCTATCTCAATATCTTGGTATTCATTTCATCAATGTGGCTCTTCATGAACATCAGCCCTAGACTGATTCTAATTTTGGTTCTATCTCTATTTCTTCTTCCGACCACCAGCCATCTATTTATATCAATGTTCGAGTATCATGAAGCAATGAGGCTTCAACACGAACAATGCACACAACAGTCGTAGTTATATAGAGAGAAGCACAATGAACAAGAAGAGAAAAGTGTAGGATAAACTTCACATAGTCTTTACTGAAAAAGTCATTGGCGAGAAGCTAATATTGCTGCGATCTTCATCTATGAATGCATTGGCCCCGACGAGGCTTGATGTGGTCCAACTGATTGTACTTGCTAGGCATATCCTTCTCCACAACAGAATAGAAATTGGAACAAAATAGAAATACATAACTTACAAGATGCTTTTACTTTGCTTATTCCTTTCCCTATTTCTTCTTACCTCGGAACCTCCTCCTTCGCATATGTATCACAACTGGAGGCTCTTATGAAGCTTTCCAATACCTATTCTACTACTAGCAAGCCTTCAATATGCTGCCTAGTTGTTCAATGGCCCACTCTCATGTCATTCCTCTTGTTCTTGCTCTACTCATTAAAAAGATCATTTTCTTCTCTTGTCATGTTATTCCTCTTCTTCCCTTTTTATCCTTTTTTTTGTTCATTACCCTTACAAAAATAGCTTATTGTATTTCTAGCCTTGGAAAATTACTATTTGCATATGTATCTCTTAAAACATCATATTTTTGCATGAATAGATATGCGATTATATTTTTAGTTGACGGTGTTGAGAAGTAATCATTTTAAGAATAAAATAATTTTATCACCCCTTACAATAATATTCTTGAGGAATATATAACAAATGCAGGGATGTTAACATAAAAGGATAATTATGCCAAATGATATTCGGAAGGGTTATTTGTTAGAATTGTTAGCCAAACATCTAATAGGAGGGGCATCCATGCAAAACCAGGATGTTTGAGGGGTGCGTATGTAAATAGTTACTTTTGGGGTGGATATTCAATAAGTTAGATTTGTAAATGTTTATGTGCAAAGTATCCTTATTTATATGCATGGTCGAACATGAATATTAACCATATTGTTTTTAAGGGCTTTTTGCATGGATACCCTTCTAAATATTAGATTTTGCGTGAATATTCATTCAAAATTAATATTTGCATGCATACCCTTGTAAAACTCTGTTATTGTACAAATACCCCTAATATAACAGTTATTTTAACGGTGTTAAAAAATAATATTTATATTAATTAAAAATAAAATTAAAATTTGAAATGACGTTATAATCCTTACACCACTCCAACCCCCTCGGGAGCATCTTCCCCATCCCCTGCAAGCTCCTCGCCTCCGCCGTCCCCCCCGCGAGCTCCCCCCCCGCCGTTCTCCCCTCACCCCCCGCCGCCCCCCCGCGAGCTCCCCCCACCGTCCCCCCGTGGGCTTCCCAACTGCCGCGCCCGGCTTCCCCAACCCCCGCGGGCTTCCCCCCCGCCGCTCGGCATCCCCACCCCACCCCCTGTGGGCTTCCCCCCTGCCCCCCGCGTATCAGGATCCTGATCGCGGGCGTTCGCGATGCAGCTTGCTCGCGATCTCCTTCCTATTCCTCCCAGTTCTGTAATCCAACCTATGATAAACAAAAATTCTTCTAACCGCAAAAACTTATCTTTTGGTGCGATCTATCTTTCAAATCTTTCATATCTCTCCTATCTGTTGATTGTAAAAAAATATTTCAATATCATGTTACCCTCTCTTCCCTTTCACTGATTTATACTATTTTTCTTTTATTAATCTGAACCAAAAAAAAATCATTACAAGTGTTAGAAGAACAATAATGATTATTGTAGCTGATTTTATTTCATTCCTATTTTTTACTGTGAACCTATATTGAAGCTCTATTTTTCGGTTTCTAACTGCATAACATATATTTTATTTGAGAATAAATCCTATTATATATTTTGTTATATTCATGATAAAGAAACAGGCCTCTCGTCATAGAACCAAATGCATTTCCTAATAAATACAGGATTATAAAGGCTATCACATTAATAAATGTATCTCAATTCTTTTCATCTACTAAGTTTTTTTTTGCATATATACCCTTCTAAATATAGAAAATTGTATGAATATCCTTGTAAAGTTACTATTTGCTTGTATACCCTTATAAAAATTTCTATTTGTACGCCTAACCATTAAGGATATTTTAGTCATTTTAATTTGAAACCGCTAATTTTTTAACGGCGTTAGATGACATGGGTATATATGCAAAAATAAGAATAAAAAAGGGTAGAACAGCAAAGCAAGTATTTTATGAGGGTATACATGCAAATATCAATTTTGGAAGGGTATTCACGCAAAATCTGATATTTAGAAGGGTATCCATGCAAAAAACCCTTGTTTTTAAAACTTTACCTTTTGTTTTGAAAATAGGTTAGTAAAGTTCCCAGTTGACTAGGCTTCGGTTAGATGTCCTGACAACCTTTCTTTTCAAAGAGTTAGGCTAAAAATCTTAAATGGGAATCATGATGTAATCTTTTTGTCTTATGATTAAGACATGATAAGCTATATTTTCATGTAAACACCAAATCATGTACTAAGTATATTTCCAAATTTTCAAACTATTGGGTAATTGAGGTTTATGGCAAACTCAATGAGAAAATGGTTCCTTTGTATCTCGGTCGTGAGGACTTTACAATTCACCAAGTGATCGCACTAAAAAGAAAATTAAAAGAAATACCAAAGAGGAACTAGATCAAAAGAAAGAAATTAGATAAACCTTCATTAGTCGTATTTTATACATCGGTAGCTTAAAAAATCACATAAAATGATTAATTAGACCAAAATAAATTTTGGAGCAGGTTGGACCTTATAGAGCGAGTAAAAAGAAAAACATACCTAGAAGAATTTTGCAACTGAGGAAATGGTTAAATTTAGCAATAACTAACTTTGGACAGTGGCTACTAATAGATTTCTATATGAATAATGTCCTTCTAAGTATTCAAACAAATAGTTATGGCAGTTAATTGCAAAAATAACATCTATTGAAAGTTATTTCGTACAAAACTTTCTTGCGATGCTTATCCTAATAAGGATGACATATCATTTTTTGAATGACATAAAAAAATTAGGTTTACACATTCTTTATTAATTTGCATTATTCGATGCACCCTATTTTGGCCTTGCCAATTAGATATATAGAAATTCAAAGTTACTAAATAAATCCTCATAACAATTACCAAAAATTAATGAATTATAATATTTTAGTTTATAATTAATAATATTCCAAGAATATATCTACTAAAAATCTTATTTGATATGGTCGTGATATAAAGTGGAGCATGATTGCCATATGTCTCATTAAGTAGATTGTACTAAGGATAGACCCCCTCTATAAAAAGGTCAACAGAGTCCAAGAAATGCAAGACAAGATGAGATTGGGGATAGAGATACTCACTGGTAGGTTTTTCTATATAGAGGTGGGAGATGAAGAAACTGTTAGTGGTTTGAAGAGAGAGATCGCAAAGAAAGAGGAATTTGAAGAAAGTAGGCTTTTGCTCACGCATAACAATGGTTGTCTGATGAAGGAAGATCAGCGCAGCCTTGTTGAATATGGTTGCTATGAAGGCTGTATTCTTTATCTCAACTTTTTGCCGATTGATGGTTCTCCAAGGCCCACACCCTCTGAAGATTGTGTGACTATCGATTTTAAAGAATCTTAAAGGTATTCTACTTTTATTGACTTTTACATCATGTTTGAAAGGACCTTGTAAGAAGAGTCAATCTTTCAAATTTAATAATGTTATTTTAAGATTGAAACTTTGGTTTGAGTTAGAGCATACTACTAATTGATTTGGTATATTAGTTGTTAATTTCTTTGACTTTTGGTTTGATAAATATTTTTCCTGGATGTTCATATTTTTGAAGCCAATAGCATAGTTCTATTTTTCTAGTCCAATGGTACTAATAATATGCCACAATTATTGATTACAAGTGGCAAAATATATGTAACTTCTTATAAATTCAATGTTTTTTTTTTATGCCAAGTCTATTTTGTCCCTATTTTCTTTCATGCTCTTGCTCGTACTTTTTATGATGGAGACTTTAGAATTTAAGAAGGGGATGAAAGACAAGGGCCATCAATATTCAATGAGAGAGACTCAAAGTCTTGTGTATGATAGAAAGAGGAGGTGAAGGCTACTAGTATCTACTTCCTAATATCTCCAATCCTTAGCACCTCCTCTTCTCAAATCCCATGTATTTCTTCTTTCATTTGAAATACTTATCTTCCTATCTCTCTCTCTTCTTGTCACATCTCCCTTCCTTATCTCTTTTGCTTAACAAGCACTTTCGCTAATTCCTCTTACATAATCAACACACCCCTTTTTGAAATCCCATGATCTTGCTCTTTCCTCCCTCCTCCCTTCCCATCTCTCACCCTTTCCTTTTTAATTTTTGTGGTTGAACGTTTGAGTCCTCTATGAATGTTCTTTCCTATGTTCAATTTGTGATTCTATGAAGTTTTAATCTTTTCTCCTTACTCCAGTAATTTTAAGGTATCAAAATTTTTCACTCTGATTCAACTTGTCTTCTACTTAAAATTTGCATTTCAATCTGTTTCTTTCCATATTATTGTGTTGTATAGAAGTTTCATCCTTAGCTATGATAGGTTGATACATAATGATAGATGGTGAATAGAGATCTATAATAGTGAGAGAGATACTAGTCCTAGGTTTCATTTTTTTTTTAGTTACAACAGATTTAGAGGGCGAGTCTTGGTGTAATGGTATAAGATTACTCTATTATGACTTTAGGTTCCATAGGTTAAAAATACGGAAGCAACGCCTCTGCACACAAGGATAAGGCTGTATATATCTAACCCTCTCCATACCTTATAGTGGGAGGATCCTCATGCATTGGGGTGCCCTTAATAATAATGGATAGTATTGGTTAACAAACCACCTATTTATCCTTTGTATAACTAAGGGACAAGATTTAATTGTACAATTAATTCTTTTTTAAGTATCTATACTACTACAAAACTCAAATTTTTTATAGAAATTCATCTAGACAATTTATAAATATATTGTTTGTTTTGGCTCGTGCATGTCATAGAATTTTCAACTAATTGCATTCAACATGCAACATTCTAGGTACAATATAGAATAGCCTATCATAGCAATAATTGATATTTGTACTTAAGGATGCTTGGTATGTCATTTATGTATTTTTGATTGTGACACATTCATCAAAAAAGATGGGTTATAGACGAGTTGCTTGATTAGATTAGGTTATAACAATTAGTTTGGTAACTGAGTTTAATTTTTGAACTAGGTGTTCAATTTTGGAGTAGATTTTGATTTTATGGGGTAAAATTATCGTTTGAAAAATCAAATAAAAATTATTTTGTCGAATTGGATGTCTATTTTTTATCAATTAGTTAGGAATTTGTATATGTTAGAGTATAGTTTTTTGTAATATTTTATTTTATAGTAGGAAGGCAACAAATGAGAGTCTATACTTGGACATAATTTCTTCTTTATTAGTCTAGAAAGCAACAATAGCATCTAAACAACAATAGTTTGTAGTGGCATGCAGTGTCATATCGAATCCTAAGTAAAGGACTTAAGATTTCTTTCATTATAAGTACTTGGCCATAACTGGCTATATTGATGGTTGCATAGTCTCCTACCTATAGTTAATCATGGCCCGTACATGTATGCTCTAGAGCAGTTTAGAGGAGAATAGAGAGGGAGCTTTTCTCCAAACTATTATTTTTTAATAATTTCATCTATATAACAATAAAATCTAAATAGTCTTTCTCTAGTTTTTTCATAGAGACTCCACAACTCCCTCTCCTTTTCAAGCATCCCTTAGCCCTAGCCTCATTGCTATTTTTTTTTTAGCCAAGAAGCCTTCTCTCCCTGTGCCCTTCTCTGTTCTTCCCTCGCCCTTATTCTCTCCCCCCTACCTCCTCTTTCTTTCTTATGTGTTGTCTTGGCAAACCTCGTGTCCATGGTAATAGTAGTTTCGCCATCATAAATATTTGGTGGTTTGAGGCAACATGTTCATGTTGAAAATATTTTTTTCTATCACATATATTACCATCTCATCTCTCTTTAGCTCCATGACTTGTGGCAATGGCTTGATGATTGGAGATTTCTCTTGGTCACCATTACTTGTGTAATGGCTAGATAATGACCTACTAATACAACCTATTAGATCTGCCCAATTAGAAGATTCTAAACCTCAACCTAAACCAACCTTATCCCTCTCTCTGTGTGTTTCTTTTGGTTCACACGTTTGCCTACCGCTACTCATGGTCACTTTTCTCTCATAATTCTCTCTTCAATCTACCATTTCTCTTTTACACATAACCTCTTAACCAAGCCCTCTTCTCTCTCTACTCCCTTGTAATCTCTCTCTCATAACTCTCTTTCTCATCTCTCTTCCATTTCTTTCTCACAGATCTTACCTTGCTCTTTTTTATGAGTTCTTTCACAAGAATGCGGAACTAGAATATCACATATTGAGGAAATATAGGGAGAGGAGCCCCTGTTATGTGATAACCATTTTTAAAAGTTGGGCAATTGCTATTGAGGATAACTTATATATATGCTCATTTTGAAGCTAACTTTGGGACCCACATTTTTGTACTAAATATTTATTGATTTGGTCAATATATGGGTTAAAATGGGCTGAAAATTTGGCATAAGTTCTATATTTAGCATGATTTTGGAGACATAACTTGATGTATACATATCCATTTAGGATGAAAAATACCTATTTCAAGGTGACTTCGAGAATTTATGCTTTGAGCTTTGGCTAATTTGATCACTACAAGAGATCGAAAATATAACTAAGGATCTCTTGGCAAGATTAATTTGTAGGATTGGACAATTCAATAGAAATATAGATTGTTGGGATATGGTAATTTTAATTATATGGTGCTTGTGCAATGTTCAATAAGAAGTGTGAGTGTACTGTAGATAGAGTTGCAATCACTTTATTTTGCTATATATTTATGAGTATATGTGTAACAATCTAGACCCCATCCAAAAAGGCTAGACTTAAGATAGGATGGCAGCTGGCCAGATATTTTCGGATACCCAAACTATCCCGAACCCTAATAGGATCTATTTAGCAAAGCCCTATAGGATTTGGAAAAGGGTTTGGGATTTAAAATTAAAACTTGTTAAGGTTCGGGCTGTAGGATTTTAAATGGATTCAGATACAGATAAGGCAAATTTTGTAGATACCCTACCCCTTGCCATTCCTACCTTAAGGTATTATTAAGTACCTAAGATCGATCCGATTCATATCTAATGTAGGACTAAAGACACACCCACAAGGGTCCTCAAAAACTCCCCCAGTTTAAGCCTTGGCATCTGCATCAGGATAAAAGTTTAAATCTATTGCAAATCTAATTATAAGTACCACAAATCTAATTTACAAATTCCACAATTAGCTTGTAGTCGACCTAATAGACGCATGCTACAGTGTTCGCTTATCCACATGGACCATTGGTTAGATCTACTCTGATACTATTTGTAACAATATAGGATCTTACTAAAAAATGCTTGTCAAAAATGTGTTATTTATGTTCTTTGATATTGAATAAGTACCCAAGATTTACCTAGTAGATAATAAATATGAGACTAAACACATGCCCACATGAATCTTCACATACTCCCTTGTTTAAACCCTAGTATCTTGCCAAGCTCATGGTCCAAATCTATTCAAATCTAATTACAAGTACTACAAATCTAATCATAAACACTTATGGTCAACCTAAAATGGACCCATGTTGCAGCTGTCTCTTAGTCTATATGGGTCATAGGCCGGATCTGCTATGATATAATTTGTAACAACTCAGTGCCTCATCTAAAAATGCTAGTCGTAAGATGTTATTAAGTATCCAAGATCTACGTAGTGCATAGCCAATAAGAGACTAAACACATGCCTCCATGGATCCTTACAATATGAGTTCTCATTTATTTAATTAATTTTGTATTGGCATTATTATTTTGATATGTTGAGGTGTTGAGATATTTTTTGTTGTTCACAAGTATTTTTGAGGCAAGTTCTCTCTTTATGTACTCTTTAATCTATTAGAATTTTAGAATTGTATTTTTCCTATAAGACATTGTGGAAGTTTTATTACATGTTTTATTGAAGTGGTTGCATTCTTCGTATTAGTGAGTGTATACATAATGTAGTTCACATGGCATGGGATCAATTATGTATAAAAGGGATTATAGAATAAAAACTTCATGAGTTTTTGATAGTGAGTTTTATTGATAGATTTAATTGTGTTATTATTATTGGGACTATTGTTATGGATTTTTGTGTGACATTTTTATAGTTGATTGATGCCTGTCATTAGGCAAATCATGACAACTGATTGAAGCCTATCATGGGGCAAATCATGATCGTGTAACAGAAGATGCTTGTCATAGGGTGAATCATGACATTGGTTGCCTAATATCATGAAGAAAATGGACAACAAACTGAAAGTTAAATAAGTTATTTATCATGATGTATTATTTAAACATGTCCGAACTTGGAAATTGTAAATTATTTTAGCTATTGAGTTAGTGGTAATCTTCATATTGTATGCATAGCCATTATTTGTGTATTATCATACTTCTATACTTGTTATTTTAATAAAACAAAATGTACATTGAATTGGGTTTTTTTTTTAAAATTGGTGAATTTCTCTTTAAATTGAAGTGTGTACAATTAAGAATTTATTCGTTGTTAAGCTTATAGCTTTCTTCTTTTCCAGATGAACGAATCAGTAAAACTCAGTTGTCTCGGGGATGCAGTTGGAGTATTATCAAACTTTCTTTCATTTGAGACCTTGTTGGTCAGAACCTTGTATTGTAGTTGTTCGACTGGTATTATATCATCATGTGGAACTATTATTTAATCCATACCAAATGTTGGTATCATTATGCTTGTGTTAAATATTTTTTTTTTATTACTTTAAGATTTGGATGCTCATAGACCTTAAGCTAGGTTATGTGCAGGAAGTTATTTAGATCCTTTCCATATATATCTTTGTCTAGCTGACATTGTATTTAGTTGATTGATAGATTAGGCTTGAGATACTTTACAGGGCTGAGCCTTGCGAGGTGTCTACCCTGTCGGCAGTATCATGTTAGGGCATGATAGATGGTGTTTAATCGTTGGTGGTAGTAAGGATGCTAGTTTTGACATGTTTTTGATTAGATTTTTAAATTTGACTGGTTCAAATTTGAATTTCAAATTGATGGATATTATAGTGCTCTGGGGTCCCCTCAAACCAAGACTCATAGGCACCACTAGATTTGAGATAAATATATATTACTATAGAAGGAGTTTTAGAAGAAAAATCATGTTCGAATTGTGGTTACCAATCGACAACATTAGAGTGGCTATTTAAATCCCCACTAATGGCTATGACTATGCCATTAGATGACTGTACTTAACTAGAATTAAGCTAAACAAGAAATTTCAATAAGGATATATGTGGACTTTTGGCTAGGTGGTATATCGGGTTAAAAATTAGCCTCGGCTTTAGGTCGGGCTTTAGGCTTGGTTTAAAAGGTCTAAGGATTGAATTCAGGTTTACGTTATGGAGGCCAAACAGAAATCAGGCCTAACCTGAAGCTCGCCACTAAACTCCGCCCCCCACCCATCCTGATCCCACTCCCTTGATAAATTATTTGTTAGACTAAGTTCACATGGACTAGTCCAACCAGAAAGCAACACGTGGAATAGTAATTACTTTTTCCTCTTTTTTTTTCTTTATATGTGTAATAGCAATATGCACCACGATGAATTTAGCAGCAGTGCAAAGTGTACGCGGTTCAACTAATAAGGTTTCCTAAAATGCTTATCTAGGGTGCTATAACTATGCCTTGACTGTGCACTAGGATGTTACCAACAGTATTAGTACCCTAATAAAGCCATGTTTTACATATGCCATACCTCTTTGAAGTATTGATAAAGTATTTTTATTTTATTCATGGATGTTTTTGGACAATTGACAATAGCATGTGATGCCTATTTGGTATTAGGTATCCAAGATCTATAGGAACAAATAGGAAACATTGTTGTTTGATGGGTAATTGATGGAGAACAAAGACTCCAGATCCCTATTCCTTAAAACTATGTTTGGATGGTGAAATGGGAATGGAATAAGCTAGTTATTCTATCTTATTCCATGTTTCGTTCACAACCAAACACTCCTACTTGGCCATTTAGTATAGGCCAATTTTGTCCCAAAAAAAAAAATCTACCTCAAGGTCCCTAGAACCATGCGGTGAATGAACTCGAGGTTCCAGAGCTTCCTGGCTTATCAAGGTCCCCAGATCGCCTCTAACCATTGCCTGCTCCTGAACTCTATAGCATATTACATCAGCCATTGACCCCGTTCTTCTTTAAGAAGATGTGGTTGTCGTACCCCAAATCCTGGAACATTGTCTGAGAGGCTTGGACGATGCCGGTGCGAGGTGATGTCATGTAGAGGATTTCGTGCAGGCTGGAGCTTACCAAGCGCAGACTCCGCAGGTGAAACTGCAAGGTAGTAGAGGATATAATTAGAAGGCCAGAGGAGGTGGAGGTGTCTATTGCTGAGCTTTTGGGGAGGAAGGATAGTATGGGTGGGCTGCCGGAGGCCGACTTGGGTGTACTGCGACACAAACTCGCCATGCACCACTCCTTACTAAGGTAGCAGGAGATGCTCGGGAGACAGAAGTCCCAGATCCCATGGATGAAGGAGGGCAACAGGAACACCCGCTTCTTCCACCGGAGGACCATCATTAGGAGGTAGAGGAGTATGATTCGTTCCTTGATGTTTTTCAGCAATTTAGTTGTCTAGTTGTTTTGTTGTCGGATTCTAGTTCTGTCTTTTTCATGATCAGCAGCCATCTGTCTCCGCTTAAATTTCATGATTCAATTCCATTTGTCAAGTCATACATCCCAATCCTAATTCGGAGTCAAGAAAAGTAGAATACTAAGTAAAAGGTGGGAAAACAGGATTATTTGTAAAGGTAATTGATGTAGAATTCTATAGCAAGAGCTGAACTTTTTGTTCTAATTATCGTAGTTGGAAGATGGAGATCAAAAGAACACGTCGTGACAGTTTTGAATAGTGGAATACTAAGTAAATGGTGGAAAAAATGGGATTATTTCATGAAGATACTTGTATGAAATTCTACGGCAACGGTTGAAGTTTTGGCTGCAATCATCGATGTTGTAAGATGGAAATCAAAAGAACGGAGAATAAATTTGGTATTCAACACAGAAATATAGAGAACTGTCTTGTGTTGGAGCTTGATGAATGGTAGAATTGGCACCTGATTCTCACCCACAAGCAGGGGAACAAAATCTCTTGTATAAATGGATGAAGTGGATGAACCTAGGGAAATGCTTGAGAGCATTTTCTATGCTGTGCATACATGTGGATGTATGCACACCACAGAATTCTGGTGTATATAACATGAAAGGTAACTGCATGGACTTTTTTTTGCCTACTGCTTCAGTCTATTCTAGGGGTGCAATTGAGCCGAGCTGAGTTGAGTGCATGCATATGCAATTTTTCTTACTCGAGCTCGACTCGAGCTCGGTAGTAGGTAAGTGGAGTCGAGCTCGGATCCGACTCGAGCTCAAGCAACCCGTTTGCGCCCCTAATCCATTCGGAGACAGACTTATGAATAGACTCGAGATGCACTTGTCTCTTTGAAGAGCAATTTAACAATATTGAAGGCACGCACCATCTTGGAAAGGCGATCCTCTGCATACAGATCTCTGAAAGAGTCCAAACCAATCGCTCGGACCTTCATGACAGTAAGCAGTCATGCCCTCCTCCTAGAAGCAAAAAACTACCCAATTCAAAGATCCTAACCTATGCTTTGGAGGTGGTACTCCTGCAGACAGAAAATTCACCTAACTCACACACCGATTACCCAGCATATCCTTCCCTTGAACATTCCTCGAAGTCTGCTGATCGATGAGTAGAATAAACACTTGATGTCAAAGCCTCTAATGCCAGAGAGCTTGAACAACCACATAAAATTAAGCATCATGAGTAGGTGAATATAGCTTCTCAATGAAGAATGTTATGTGCCTTCCTTCTTGACTGAGAATATATAGGTCCAACTTCCTTTGAAGAAGCATCACACTCCACCACAAACTTCATTGAAATTAGGAAGAACTAAAGACTAGTGTGGCTCAAATCTCTTGATTTTGATTTTGTCCAAGCTCGCCGGCCCTCTGGTGTCCATTGGAAAGACTTTCCGTTCGAACAATCAATGGTTGGTGCCATCAAACTGCGAAATCCTCGAAACTGTGCTGCCATGCATCCATGGCAACTACATATCACCGAACTTCTTCAAAATACTTTTACTCAATCGAAAACAATACCAAACATCCACTATCTATGGTTATATCACTTCCGTTTTGGAACCAAGAAAGCTTATAAGGCCAAGGATGCTTCTCTATAGGTAGAGTTACTTTGTAATAGCCTCTTGAGATGTGACATTCTCCTAGCTTTCCCTATTCATTACGACCTTGCAAACTTAGCCATAAGACTATTTCTGATAACAAGCGACTTATCAATATCTCCCTTCAATCCCCTTCATCTCCTACATTGTCAACATCATCATAGGTTGGGCCCATATCGTCCTCATGTACATCAGATCCTTCATTACCTTCAACTAATAGCTATTATTTTGGAGGAAAAATTGACCTTTTGGGCACTTATTTCATGTATGAGCTATCTTTCCATAACTGTAACAACGGAGATTTGAACCACTATCTTGAGTCTTTTTGGCCACCTCGGCATGGTAGGATATCAGTTCTTCCCCAACTAGGATTTCTTTAAACATCAGCTCCATGCATCTCTTTTGATCTACTATCTTGTCCAATAGATTGGAACATCCTTTGGTTTTGCTGCTTCTCTTCAATAATAGCATGATCATATGCCTCATGCACAGTCCAAGTGCAGATTGAGGGTGTCTTGGATTGATTGGTGCAGCCCACCTATGTATATGGTCATCTATTGCTCCATCACCATAAACTTGTTTCTAGCAATGAACTGATAGTGTGCTTCAATGTAATCACAATAGATCTGTTGCCATGTTGAAAATTCTAGAGGCGTTGGTACAAGTTTTGGGTATAGTTGAAAGGTAGATGCTGTGTGGTTTGCCCCTCCACTCATGATCTTTTCTAGAATTGTTCCCACCAAGCTAAAGCTTGGTCTCTAAATTTTCAGGATACCAGCTTCACCTTCTTCTCTTCTAGGACACATCCTTGTATTCAATGATGCATGCGAAGGTGTTCAACCAATCCAGTATCTTTGTCACCCCTTCCGAAAGGTCCCTAATGTATAACCCCTACAAGGATTGGATTGTCAAATCAGATGGCTATGTAACGCGATCCTCAACATGATCATCAACATAATCATCTTCATAGTGTGGTCTAAAGAAGTTCGATCCTCGACAAAAGCGAAATACATGGTCGAGAGATCTACTTACCTTATCAATTCTTCTATCTCAATATCTTGGTATTCATTTCATCAATGTGGCTCTTCATGAACATCAGCCCTAGACTGATTCTAATTTTGGTTCTATCTCTATTTCTTCTTCCGACCACCAGCCATCTATTTATATCAAAGTTCGAGTACCATGAAGCAATGAGGCTTCAACACGAACAATGCACACAACAGTCGTAGTTATATAGAGAGAAGCACAATGAACAAGAAGAGAAAAGTGTAGGATAAACTTCACATAGTCTTTAATGGAAAAGTCATTGGCGAGAAGCTAATATTGCTGTGATCTTCATCTATGAATGCATTGGCTCCTACGAGGCTTGGTGTGGTCCAACTGATTGTACTTGCTAGGCATATCCTTCTCTACAACAGAATAGAAATTGGAAGGGAGATGGGAGCATTTGAAACTTTTATTCTAAAATCTGCGTAATGGTAGAACAACAAATATAAAAAAATAAATCGATAAAAAAATAGAAGATTTTAAAAATGAGGAAAGAAAATTATATACTTCTAACAAGATAATGGTAGCCTTGTATATTATAATACCTGTCCTCAAGTCTACATAATTAGTCATATCAATTTGTATAAAGATATGCACATTGGACAATCTGCCATTATGTTCAGAACCATGTTCTAGGAGGAGGTTATGGGTTCGAATTTTAGGAAGGTTGTATTTTAAGGATTTTAACTCATGATTTCTAGAAAATCTAAAGTTAAGATACCATGATAACAATTTGTCAGATTGCAAAAGCTTAAGCTAATAGCAAAAGGGTCACCAATGTAAATTAGACTTGATAAACAATATTATACAACTGACAACATTTTCTTAACAATCCATATGCCCTTGTAAAAATCCAGTAACTCGATCATAAGGACTTCATAATCCACCAAGTGGTTAAACTAACAAGAAAAATCAGAACCACCAAAGAAAAGAACTAGATCAAAAGAATGAAACAAAACAACATTCATATAGTCCAATTTCATACATCATTGATACATCAAATCATTGAAAACACAACACAAAATGATTGATAAAACTAAAATAAACTCTAGAGTTAATTAGGTCTACACCAAGGAGGGGGAGGAAAAAGAGAAAAGTAAAAGATAATGGATAGATTTAGAAGCCTTGTCCATGTTGTTATCGATATCAATTGTCTAGTAGATAGTGCATCTAGAGCCCGAATAAAGCCTACTTTCCCTTTTTATAGTAAAAGGGATACGCAATTGCAGAAATGACTATCTTTGTTAGTTAGTAACAATGGTTCTCGATATAACTATCTTACTTTTAAGTGTCCAAATTACTACTAATAGGAGTTAATTGCAGAAATAACCTTTCTCGAAAACTTTGGCCAAAATGCTTTACATTCTTTTTGATAGTGTTGTTAAGAGTGCTGTATAGGTGCCTAGGCGGTCTACCTATGCACTTGTAAAGCATAGATTACTTACATAGCAGGAGAGTAGACTTATATTAGAAGAAAAAAATAACTTTTTTTTTGATTTGTACTTTCTTTCATTACCTTATTTTCACTATTATACTGAAATAATTTTTTATTTTACATAAATTGAAAGTGAAAATACATAACTTACAAGATGCTTTTACTTTGCTTATTCCTTTCCCTATTTCTTCTTACCTCGGAACCTCCTCCTTCGCATATGTATCACCAACTGGAGGCTCTTATGAAGCTTTCCAATACCTATTCTACTACTAGCAAGCCTTCAATATGCTGCCTAGTTGTTCAATGGCCCGCTCTCATGTCATTCCTCTTGTTCTTGCTCTACTCATTAAAAAGATCATTTTCTTCTCTTGTCATGTTATTCCTCTTCTTCCCTTTTTATCCTTTTTTTTTGTTCATTACCCTTACAAAAATAGCTTATTGTATTTCTAGCCTTCGAAAATTACTATTTGCATATGTATCTCTTAAAACATCATATTTTTGCATGAATACATAAGAGGTTATATTTTTAGTTGACGGTGTTGAGAAGTAATCATTTTAAGAATAAAATAATTTTATCACCCCTTACAATAATATTCTTGAGGAATGTATAACAAATGCAGGGATGTTAACATAAAAGGATAATTATGCCAAATGATATTCGGAAGGGTTATTTATTAGAATTATTAGCCAAACATCTAATAGGAGGGGCATCCATGCAAAACCAGGATGTTTGAGGGGTGCGTATGTAAATAGTTACTTTCGGGGTGGATATTCAATAAGTTAGATTTGTAAATGTTTATGTGCAAAAAATCCTTATTTATATGCATGGTCGAACATGAATATTAAGCATATTGTTTTTAAGGGCTTTTTGCATGGATACCCTTCTAAATATTAGATTTTGCGTGAATATCCTTTCAAAATTAATATTTGCATGTATACCCTTGTAAAACTCTGTTATTGTACAAATACTCCTAATATAACAGTTATTTTAACGGTGTTAAAAAAATAATATTTATATTAATTAAAAATAAAATTAAATTTTGAAATGATGTTATAATCCTTACACCACTCCAACCCCCCCGGCGCGTCTTACCCATCCCCTACGAGCTCCTCGCCTCCGCCGTCCCCCCCGCGTGCTCCCCGCCCCCCGCGCGGCGCGTCTTCCCCATCCCCCGCGAGCTCCCCCCCTTCGTCTCCCCCGCGCGGCGCGTCTTCCCCACCCCCCGCGAGCTCCCCCCCCCGCCGTTCTCCCCTCACCCCCCGCCGTCCCCCCCGTGAGCTCCCCCCCGCCGTCCCCCCTGGGCTTCCCAACCACTGCGCCCGGCTTCTCCAACCCCCGCGAGCTTCCCCCCGCTGCTTGGCATCCCCACCCCACCCCCTGTGGGCTCCCCCCCGCCCCCCGCGTATCAGGATCCTGATCACGGGCGTTCGCGATGCAGCTCGCTCGCGATCTCCTTCCTATTCCTCCCAGTTCTGTAATCCAACCTATGATAAACAAAAATTCTTCTAACCGCAAAACTTATCTTTTGGTGCGATCTATCTTTCAAATCTTTCATATCTCTCCTATCTGTTGATTATAAAAAAATATTTCAATATCATGTTACCCTGTCTTCCCTTTCATTGATTTATACTATTTTTCTTTTATTAATCTGAACCAAAAAAAGATCATTACAAGTGTTCGAAGAACAATAATGATTATTGTAGCTGATTTTATTTCATTCCTATTTTTTACTGTGAACCTATATTGAAGCTCTATTTTTTGGTTTCTAGCTGCATACCATATATTTTATTTGAGAATAAATCCTATTATATATTTTTGTTATATTCATGATAAAGAAACAGGCCTCTCGTCATAGAACCAAATGCATTTCCTAATAAATACAGGATTATAAAGGCTATCACATTAATAAATGTATCTCAATTCTTTTCATCTACTAAGTTTTTTTTTGCATATATACCCTTCTAAATATAGAAAATTGTATGAATATCCTTGTAAAGTTACTATTTGCTTGTATACCCTTATAAAAATTTTTATTTGTACGCCTAACCATTAAGGGTATTTTAGTCATTTTAATTTGAAACCGCTAATTTTTTTACGACGTTAGATGACAAGGGTATATATGCAAAAATAAGAATAAAAAAGGGTAGAACAGCAAAACAAGTATTTTACGAGGGTATAAATGCAAATATCAATTTTGGAAGGGTATTCACGCAAAATCCGATATTTAGAAGGGTATCCATGCAAAAAACCTTTGTTTTAAAAACTTTACCTTTTGTTTTGAAAATAGGTTAGTAAAGTTCCCAGTTGACTAGGCTTCGGTTAGATGTCCTGACAACCTTTCTTTTCAAAGAGTTAGGCTAAAAATTTTAAATAGGAATCATGATGTAATCTTTTTTTCTTATGATTAAGACATGATAAGCTATATTTTCATGTAAACACCAAATCATGTACTAAGTATGTTTCCAAATTTTCAAACTATTGGGTAATTGAGGTTTATGGCAAACTCAATGAGAAAATGGTTCCTTTGTATCTCGGTCATGAGGACTTTACAATTCACCAAGTGATTGCACTGAAAAGAAAATTAAAAGAAATACCAAAGAGGAACTAGATCAAAAGAAAGAAATTAGATAAAACTTCATTAGTCGTATTTTATACATCGGTAGCTTAAAAAATCACATAAAATGATTAATTAGACCAAAATAAATTTTGGAGCAGGTTGGACCTTATAGAGCGAGTAAAAAGAAAAACATACCTAGAAGAATTTTGCAACTGAGGAAATGGTTAAATTTAGCAATAACTACCTTTGGACAGTGGCTACTAATAGATTTCTATATGAATAATGTCCTTCTAAGTATTCAAACAAATAGTTATGGCAGTTAATTGCAAAAATAACATCTATTGAAAGTTATTTCGTACAAAACTTTCTTGTGGTGCTTATCCTAATAAGGATGACATATCATTTTTTGAATGACATAAAAAAATTAGGTTTACACATTCTTTATTAATTTGCATTATTCGATGCACCCTATTTTGGCCTTGCCAATTAGATATATAGAAATTCAAAGTTACTAAATAAATCCTAATAACAATTACCAAAAATTAATGAATTATAATATTTTAGTTTATAATTAATAATATTCCAAGTATATATCTACTAAAAATCTTATTTGATATGGTCGTGATATAAAGTGGAGCATGATTGCCATATGTCTCAATAAGTAGATTGCACTAAGGATAGACCCCTCTATAAAAAGGTCAACAGAGTCCAAGAAATGCAGGACAAGATGAGATTGGGAATAGAGATACTCACTGGTAGGTTTTTCTATATAGAGGTGGGAGATGAAGAAACTGTTAGTGGTTTGAAGAGAGAGATTGCAAAGAAAGAGGAATTTGAAGAAAGTAGGCTTTTGCTCACGCATAACAATGGTTGTCTGATGAAGGAAGATCAGCGCAGCCTTGTTGAATATGGTTGCTATGAAGGCTGTATTCTTTATCTCAACTTTTTGCCGATTGATGGTTCTCCTAGGCCCACACCCTCTGAAGATTGTGTGACTATCGATTTTAAAGAATCTTAAAGGTATTCTACTTTTATTGACTTTTACATCATGTTTGAAAGGACCTTGTAAGAAGAGTCAATCTTTCAAATTTAATAATGTTATTTTAAGATTGAAACTTTGGTTTGAGTTACAGCATACTACTAATTGATTTGGTATATTAGTTGTTAATTTCTTTGACTTTTGGTTTGATAAATATTTTTCCTGGATGTTCATATTTTTGAAGCCAATAGCATAGTTCTATTTTTCTAGTCCAATGGTACTAATAATATGCCACAATTATTGATTACAAGTGGCAAAATATATGTAACTTTTTATAAATTCAATGTTTTTTTTTTATGCCAAGTCTATTTTGTCCCTATTTTCTTTCATTATCTTGCTCGTACTTTTTATGATGGAGACTTTGGAATTTAAGAAGGGGATGAAAGACAAGGGCCATCAATATTCAATGAGAGAGACTCAATGTCTCGTGTAGGATAGAAAGAGGAGGTGAAGGCTACTAGTATCTACTTCCTAATATCTCCAATCCTTAGCACCTCCTCTTCTCAAATCCCATGTATTTCTTCTTTCATTTGAAATACTTATCTTCCTATCTCTCTCTCTTCTTGTCACATCTCCCTTCCTTATCTCTTTTGCTTAACAAGCACTTTCGCTAATTCCTCTTACATAATCAACACACCCCTTTTTGAAATCCCATGATCTTGCTCTTTCCTCCCTCCTTCTTCCCATCTCTCACCCTTTCCTTTTTAATTTTTGTGGTTAAACGTTTGAGTCCTCTATGAATGTTCTTTCCTATGTTCAATTTGTGATTCTATGAAGTTTTAATCTTTTCTCCTTACTCCAGTAATTTTAAGGTATCAAAATTTTTCACTCTGATTCAACTTGTCTTCTACTTAAAATTTGCATTTCAATCTGTTTCTTTCCATATTATTGTGTTGTATAGAAGTTTCATCCTTAGCTATGATAGGTTGATACATAATGATAGATGGTGAATAGAGATCTATAATAGTGAGAGAGATACTAGTCCTAGGTTTCATTTTTTTTTTAGTTACAGCAGATTTAGAGGGCGAGTCTTGGTGTAATGGTATAAGATTACTCCATTATGACTTTAGGTTCCATAGGTTAAAAATACGGAAGCAACGCCTCTGCACACAAGGGTAAGGCTGTATATATCTAACCCTCTCCATACCTTATAGTGGGAGGATCCTCATGCATTGGGGTCCCTTTAATAATAATGGATAGTATTGGTTAACAAACCACCTATTTATCCTTTGTATAACTAAGGGACAAGATTTAATTGTACAATTAATTCTTTTTTAAGTATCTATACTACTACAAAACTCAAATTTTTTATAGAAATTCATCTAGACAATTTATAAATATATTGTTTGTTTTGGCTCGTACATATCTTAGAATTTTCAACTAATTGCATTCAACATGCAACATTCTAGGTACAATATAGAATAGCCTATCATAGCAATAATTGATATTTGTACTTAAGGATGCTTGGTATGTCATTTATGTATTTCTATAAAGTATATTCCAATACCTTCTTATTTTAAGTTATTTTTGATTGTGACACATTCATCAAAAAAGATGGGTTATAGACGAGTTACTTGATTAGATTAGTTTATAACAATTAGTTTGGTAACTGAGTTTAATTTTTGAACTAGGTGTTCAATTTTGGAGTAGATTTTGATTTTATGGGGTAAAATTATCGTTTGAAAAATCAAATAAAAATTATTTTGTCGAATTGGATGTCGATTTTTTATCAATTAGTTAGGAATTAGTATATGTTAGAGTATAGTTTTTTGTAATATTTTATTTTATAGTAGGAAGGCAACAAATGAGAGTCTATACTTGGACATAATTTCTTCCTTATTAGTCTAGAAAGCAACAATAGCATCTAAATAACAATAGTTTGTAGTGGCATGCAGTGTCATATCGAATCCTAAGTAAAGGACTTAAGATTTTTTTCATTATAAGTACTTAGCCATAACTGGCTATATTGATGGTTGCATGGTCCCCTACCTATAGTTAATCATGGCCCGTACATGTATGCTCTAGAGCAGTTTAGAGGAGAATAGAGAGGGAGCTTTTCTCCAAACTATTATTTTTTAATAATTTCATCTATATAACAATAAAATCTAAATAGTCTTTCTCTAGTTTTTTCATAGAGACTCCACAACTCCCTCTCCTTTTCAAGCATCCCTTAGCCCTAGCCTCATTGCTATTTTTTTTTTGGCCGAGAAGCCTTCTCTCCCTGTGCCCTTCTCTGTTCTTCCCCTCGCCCCTATTCTCTCCCCTCCTTCCTCCTCTTTCTTTCTTATGTGTTGTCTTGGCGAACCTCGGGTCCATGGTAATAGTAGTTTCGCCATCATAAATATTTGGTGGTTTGAGGCAACATGTTCATGTTGAAAATATTTTTTTCTATCACACATATTACCATCTCATCTCTCTTTAGCTCCATGACTTGTGGCAATGGCTTGATGATTGGAGATTTCTCTTGGTCACCATTACTTGTGTAATGGCTAGATAATGACCTACTAATACAACCTATTAGATCAGCCCAATTAGAAGATTCTAAACCTCAACCTAAACCAACCTTATCCCTCTCTCTGTGTGTTTCTTTTGGTTCACACGTTTGCCTACCGCAACTCATGGTCACTTTTCTCTCATAATTCTCTCTTCAATCTACCGTTTCTCTTTTACACATAACCTCTTAACCAAGCCCTCTTCCTCTCTCTACTCCCTTGTAATCTCTCTCTCATAACTCTCTTTCTCATCTCTCTTCCATTTCTTTCTCACAGATCTTACCTTGCTCTTTTTTATGAGTTCTTTCACAAGAATGCGGAACTAGAATATCACATATTGAGGAAATATAGGGAGAGGAGCCCCTGTTATGTGATAACCATTTTTAAAAGTTGGGCAATTGCTACTGAGGATAACTTATATATATGCTCATTTTGAAGCTAACTTTGGGACCCACATTTTTGTACTAAATCTTTATTGATTTGGTCAATATATGGGTTAAAATGGGCTGAAAATTTGGCATAAGTTCTATATTTAGCATGATTTTGGAGACATAACTTGATGTATACATATCCATTTAGGATGAAAAATACCTATTTCAAGGTGACTTCGAGAATTTATGCTTTGAGCTTTGGCTAATTTGATCACTACAAGAGATCGAAAATATAACTAAGATCTCTTGGCAAGATTAATTTGTAGGATTGGACAATTCAATAGAAATATAGATTGTTGGGATATGGTAATTTTAATTATATGGTGCTTGTGCAATGTTTAATAAGAAGTGTGAGTGTACTGTAGATAGAGTTGCAATCACTTTATTTTGCTATATATTTATGAGTATATGTGTAACAATCTAGACCCCATCCAAAAAGGCTAGACTTAAGATAGGATGGCAGCTGGCCAGATATTTTCGAATACCCAAACTATCCCGAACCCTAATAGGATCTATTTAGCAAAGCCCTATAGGATTTGGAAAGGGTTTGGGATTTAAAATTAAAACTTGTTAAGGTTCGGGCTGTAGAATTTTAAATGGATTCAGATACAGATAAGGCAAATTTTGCAGGTACCCTACCCCTTGCCATTCCTACCTTAAGGTATTATTAAGTACCTAAGATCTATCCGATTCATATCTAATGTAAGACTAAAGACACACCCACAAGGGTCCTCAAAAACTCCCCCAGTTTAAGCCTTGGCATCTGCATCAGGATAAAAGTTTAAATCCATTGCAAATCTAATTATAAGTACCACAAATCTAATTTACAAATTCCACAATTAGCTTGTAGTCAACCTAATAGATGCATGCTGCAGTGTTCTCTTATCCACATGGACCATTGGTTAGATCTACTTTGATACTATTTGTAACAATATAGGATCTTACTAAAAAATGCTTGACAAAAAGGTGTTATTTGGGTTCTTTGATATTGAATAAGTACCCAAGATTTACCTAGTAGATAATAAATATGAGACTAAACACATGCCCACATGAATCTTCACATACTCCCTTGTTTAAACCCTAGTATCTTGCCAAGCTCATGGTCCAAATCTATTCAAATCTAATCACAAACACTTATGGTCAACCTAAAATGGACCCATGTTGCAGCTGTCTCTTAGTCTATATGGGTGATAGGCCTGATCTGCTATGATATAATTTGTAACAACTCAGTGCCTCATCTAAAAAAGCTAGTCGTAAGATGTTATTAAGTATCCAAGATCTACGTAGTGCATAGCCAATAAGAGACCAAACACATGCCTCCATGGATCCTTACAATATGAGTTCTCATTTATTTAATTAATTTTGTATTGGCATTATTATTTTGATATGTTGAGGTGTTGAGATATTTTTTGTTGTTCACAAGTATTTTTGAGGCAAGTTCTCTCTTTATGTACTCTTTAATCTATTAGAATTTTAGAATTGTATTTTTCCTATAAGACACTTTTTTGTGGAAGTTTTATTACATGTTTTATTGAAGTGGTTGCATTCTTCGTATTAGTGAGTGTATACATAATGTAGTTCACATGGCATGGGATCAATTATGTATAAAAGGGATTATAGAATAAAAACTTCGTGAGTTTTTGATAGTGAGTTTTATTGATAGATTTAATTGTGTTATTATTATTGGGACAATTGTTATGGATTTTTGTGTGACATTTTTATAGTAGATTGATGCCTGTCATTAGGCAAATCATGACAACCGATTGAAGCCTATCATGGGGCAAATCATGATCGTGTAACAGAAGATGCTTGTCATAGGGTGAATCATGACATTGGTTGCCTAATATCATGAAGAAAATGGACAACAAACTGAATGTTAAATAAGTTATTTATCATGATGTATTATTTAAACATGTCCAAACTTGGAAATTGTAAATTATTTTAGCTATTGAGTTAGTGGTAATCTTCATATTGTATGCATAGCCATTATTTGTGTATTATCATACTTCTATACTTGTTATTTTAATAAAAGAAAATGTATATTGAATTGGTTTTTTTTTTAAAGTGGTGAATTTCTCTTTAAATTGAAGTGTGTACAATTAAGAATTTATTTGTTGTTAAGCTTATAGCTTTCTTCTTTTCCAGATGAACGAATCAGTAAAACTCAGTTGTCTCGAGGATGCAGTTGGAGTATTATCAATCTTTCTTTCATTTGAGACCTTGTTGGTCAGAACCTTGTATTGTAGTTGTTCGACTGGTATTATATCATCATGTGGAACTATTATTTAATCCATACCAAATGTTGGTATCATTATGCTTGTGTTAAATATTTTTTTTTTATTACTTTAAGATTTGGATGCTCATAGACCTTAAGCTAGGTTATGTGCAGAAAGTTATTTAGATCCTTTCCATATATATCTTTGTCTAGCTGACATTGTATTTAGTTGATTGATAGATTAGGCTTGAGATACTTTACAGGGCTAAGCCTTGCGAGGTGTCTACCCTGTCGGCAGTATCATGTTAGGGCATGATAGATGGTGTTTAATCGTTGGTGGTAGTAAGGATGCCAGTTTTGACATGTTTTTTATTAGATTTTTAAATTTGACTGGTTCAAATTTGAATTTCAAATTGATGGATATTATAGTGCTCTGGGGTCCCCTCAAACCAACACTCATAGGTACCACTAGATTTGAGATAAATATATATTACTACAGAAGGAGTTTTAGAAGCAAAATCATGTTCGAATTGTGGTTACCAATCGACAACATTAGAGTGGCTATTTAAATCCCCACTAATGGCTATGACTATGCCATTAGATGACTATACTTAATTAGAATTAAGCTAAACAAGAAATTTCAATAAGGATATATGTGGACTTTTGGCTAGGTGGTATATCGGGTTAAAAATTAGCCCCGGCTTTAGGTCGGGCTTTAGGCTTGGTTTAAAAGGTCTCAGGATTGAATTCAGGTTTAGATTATGGAGGCCAAACAGAAATCAGGCCTAACCTGAAGCTCGCCACTAAACTCCGCCCCCCACCCATCCTGATCCTACTCCTTTGATAAATTATTTGTTAGACTAAGTTCACATGGACTAGTCCAACCAGAAAGCAACACGTGGAATAGTAATTACTTTTTCCTCTCTTTTTTTCCTTATATGTGTAATAGCAATATGCACCATGATGAATTTAGCGGCAGTGCAAAGTGTACGCGGTTCAACTAATAAGGTTTCCTAAAATGCTTATCAAGGGTGCTATAACTAGGCCTTGACTGTGCACTAGGATGTTACCAACAGTATTAGTACCCTAATAAAGCCATGTTTTACATATGCCATACCTCTTTGAAGTATTGATAAAGTATTTTTATTTTATTCATGGATGTTTTTGGACAATTGACAATAGCATGTGATGCCTATTTGGTATTAGGTATCCAAGATCTATAGGAACAAATAGGAAACATTGTTGTTTGATGGGTAATTGATGGAGAACAAAGACTCCAGATCCCTATTCCTTAAAACTATGTTTGGATGGTGAAATGGGAATGAAATAAGCTAGTTATTCTATCTTATTCCATGTTTCATTCACAACCAAACACTCCTACTTGGCCATTTAGTATAGGCCAATTTTGTCCCCAAAAAAAAAAATCTACCTCAAGGTCCCTAGAACCATGCGGTGAATGAACTCGAGGTTCCAGAGCTTCCTGGCTTATCAAGGTCCCCAGATCGCCTCTAACCATTGCGGTAGAATTTCATACAAGTATCTTCATGAAATAATCCCATTTTTTCCACCATTTACTTAGTATTCCACTGTTCAAGACTGTCACGGCGTGTTGTTTTGATCTCCATCTTCCAACTACGATAATTAAAATGAAAAGTTCAGCTCTTGCTATAGAATTCTACAGCAATTACCTTTACAAAAAATCCTGTTTTCCCACCTTTTACTTAGTATTCTACTTTTCTTGACTCCGAATTGGGATTGGGATGTATGAATTGACAAATGGAATTGAATCAAGAAATTTAAGCGGAGACAGATGGCTGCTGATCATGAAGAAGACAGAACTAGAATCAGACAACAAAACAACTAGACAACTAAATTGCTGAAAAACATCAAGGAACGAATCATACTCCTCTACCTCCTAATGATGGTCCACCGGTGGAAGAAGTGGGTGTTCCTGTTGCCCTCCTTCAGCCATCAAGCTCTTTAAACACTGGTCCTCTGCATACGGATCTCTAAAAGAGTCCAAACCAATCGCTCGGACCTTCATGACAGTAAGCAGTCATGCCCTCCTACTAGAAGCATCAACTACCTAATTCAAAGATCCTAACCTATGCTTTGGAGGTGGTACTCCTGCAGACAGAAAATTCACCTAACTCACACACCGATTACCCGGCAAATCCTTCCCTTGAAAATTCCTCAAAGTCTCCTGATCGATGAGTAGAATAAACACTTGATGTCAAAGCCTCTAATGCCAGAGAGCTTGAACAACCACATAAAATTAAGCATCATGAGTAGGTGAATATAGCTTCTCAATGAAGAATGTTATGTGCCTTCCTTCTTGACTGAGAATATATAGGTCCAACTTCCTTTGAAGAAGCATCACACTCCACCACAAAACTTCATTGAAATTAGGAAGAGCTAAAGACTGGTGGCTTAAATCTCTTGATTTTGATTTTGTCCAAGCTCGTCGGCCCTCTGGTGTCCATTGGAAAGACTTTCCCTTCGAACAATCAATGGTTGGTGCCATCAAACTGCGAAATCCTCGAAACTGTGGTGCCATGCATCCATGGCAACTACATATCACCGAACTTCTTCAAAATACTTTTACTCAATCGAAAACAATACCAAACATCCACTATCTATGGTTATATCACTTCCCTTCTAGAACCAAGAAAGCTTATAAGGCCAGGGATGCTTCTCTATAGGTAGAGTTACTTTGTAATAGCCTCTTGAGATGTGACATTCTCCTAGCTTTCCCTATTCATTACGACCTTGCAAACTTAGCCATAAGACTATTTCTGATAACAAGCGACTTGTCAATATCTCCCTTCAATCCCCTTCATCTCCTACATTGTCAACTTCATCATAGGTTGGGCCCATATCGTCCTCATGTACATCAGATCCTTCATTACCTTCAACTAATAGCTATTATTTTGGAGGAAAAATTGACCTTTTGTGCACTTATTTCATGTATGAGCTATCTTTCCATAACTATAACAACGGAGATTTGAACCACTATCTTGAGTCTTTTTGGCCACCTCGGCATGGTAGGATATTAGGTCTTCCTCGACTAGGATTTCTTTAAACATCAGCTCCATGCATCTCTTTTGATCTACTATCTTGTCCTCTAGATTGGAACATCCTTTGGTTTTGCTGCTTCTCTTCAATAATAGCATGATCATATGCCTCATGCACAGTCCAAGTGCAGATTGAGGGTGTCTTGGATTGATTGGTGCAGCCCACCTATGTATATGGTCATCTATTGCTCCATCACCATAAACTTGTTTCTAGCAATGAACTGATAGTGTGCTTCAATGTAATCACAATAGATCTGTTGCCATGTTGAAAATTCTAGAGGCGTTGGTACAAGTTTTGGGTATAGTTGAAAGGTAGATGCTGTGTGGTTTGCCCCTCCACTCATGATCTTTTCTAGAATTGCTCCCACCAAGCTAAAGCTTGGTCTCTAAATTTTCAGGATACCAGCTTCACCTTCTTCTCTTCTAGGACACATCCTTGTATTCAATGATTCATGCGAAGGTGTTCAACCAATCCAGTATCTTTGTCACCCCATCCGAAAGGTCCCTAATGTATAACTCCTTCAAGGATTGGATTGTCAAATCAGATGGCTATGTAATGCGATCCTCAACATGATCATCAACATAATCATCTTCATAGTGTGGTCTAAAGAAGTTCGATCCTCGACAAAAGCCAAATACATGGTCGAGAGATCTACTTACCTTATCAATTCTTCTATCTCAATATCTTGGTATTCATTTCATCAATGTGGCTCTTCATGAACATCAGCCCTAGACTGATTCTAATTTTGGTTCTACCTCTATTTCTTCTTCCGACCACCAGCCATCTATTTATATCAAAGTTCGAGTACCATGCACTGGCTCCTACGAGGCTTGGTGTGGTCCAACTGATTGTACTTGCTAGGCATATCCTTCTCTACAACCGAATAGAAATTGGAAGGGAGATGGGAGCATTTGAAATTTTATTCTAAAATCTGCGTAATGGTAGAACAACAAATATAAAAAAATAAATCAATAAAAAAATAGAAGATTTTAAAAATGAGGAAAGAAAATTATATACTTCTAACAAGATAATGGAAGCCTTGTATATTATAATACCTGTCCTCAAGTCTACATAATTAGTCATATCAATTTGTATAAAGATATGCACATTGGACAATCTGCCATTATGTTCAGAACCATGTTCTAGGAGGAGGTTATGGGTTCGAATTTTAGGAAGGTTGTATTTTAAGGATTTTAACTCATGATTTCTAGAAAATCTAAAGTTATGATACCATGATAACAATATGTCAGATTGCAAAAGCTTAAGCTAATAGCAAAAGGGTCACCAATGTAAATTAGACTTGATAAACAATATTATACAACTGACAACATTTTCTTGGCAATCCATATGCCCTTGTAAAAATTCAGTAACTCGATCATAAGGACTTCATAGTCCACCAAGTGGTTAAACTAACAAGAAAAATTAGAACCACCAAAGAAAAGAACTAGATCAAAAGAATGAAACAAAACAACATTCATATAGTCCAATTTCATACATCATTGATACATCAAATCATTGAAAACACAACACAAAATGATTGATAAAACTAAAATAAACTCTAGAGTTAATTAGGTCTACACCAAGGAGGGGGAGGAAAAAGAGAAAAGTAAAAGGTAATGGATAGATTGAGAAGCCTTGTCCATGTTGTTATCGATATCAATTGTCTAGTAGATAGTGCATCTAGAGCCCGAATAAAGCCTTCTTTCCCTTTTTATAGTAAAAGGGATACGCAATTGCAGAAATGACTATCTTTGTTAGTTAGTAACAATGGTTCTCGATATGACTATCTTACTTTTAAGTGTCCAAATTACTACTAATGGGAGTTAATTGCAGAAATAACCTTTCTCGAAAACTTTGGCCAAAATGCTTTACATTCTTTTTGATAGTGTTGTTAAGAGTGCTGTATAGGTGCCTAGGCGGTCTACCTATGCACTTGTAAAGCATAGATTACTTACATAGCAGCAGAGTAGACTTATACTAGAAGAAAAAATAACTTTTTTTGATTTGTACTTTCTTTCATTACCTTATTTTCACTATTATACTGAAATAATTTTTTATTTTACATAAATTGAAAGTGAAAATACATAACTTACAAGATGCTTTTACTTTGCTTATTCCTTTCCCTATTTCTTCTTACCTCGGAACCTCCTCCTTCGCATATGTATCACCAACTGGAGGCTCTTATGAAGCTTTCCAATACCTATTCTACTGCTAGCAAGCCTTCAATATGCTGCCTAGTTGTTCAATGGCCCACTCTCATGTCATTCCTCTTGTTCTTGCTCTACTCATTAAAAAGATCATTTTCTTCTCTTGTCATGTTATTCCTCTTCTTCCCTTTTTATCCTTTTTTTTTGTTCATTACCCTTACAAAAATAGCTTATTGTATTTCTAGCCTTCGAAAATTACTATTTGCATATGTATCTCTTAAAACATCATATTTTTGCATGAATACATATGCGGTTATATTTTTAGTTGACGGTGTTGAGAAGTAATCATTTTAGGAATAAAATAATTTATCACCCCTTACAATAATATTCTTGAGGAATATATAACAAATGCAGGGATGTTAACATAAAAGGATAATTATGCCAAATGATATTCGGAAGGGTTATTTATTAGAATTGTTAGCCAAACATCTAATAGGAGGGGCATCCATGCAAAACCAGGATGTTTGAGGGGTGCGTATGTAAATAGTTACTTTCAGGGTGGATATTCAATAAGTTAGATTTGTAAATGTTTATGTGCAAAGAATCCTTATTTATATGCATGGTCGAACATGAATATTAACCATATTGTTTTTAAGGGCTTTTTGCATGGATACCCTTCTAAATATTAGATTTTGCATGAATATCCTTTCAAAATTAATATTTGCATGTATACCCTTGTAAAACTCTGTTATTGTACAAATACCCCTAATATAATAGTTCTTTAACGGTGTTAAAAAAATAATATTTATATGAATTAAAAATAAAATTAAATTTTGAAATGACGTTATAATCCTTACACCACTCCAACCCCACCCCGGCGCGTCTTCCCCATCCCCTGCGAGCTCCTCGCCTCCGCCGTCCCCCCAGCGAGCTCCCCGCCCCCCGCGCGGCACGTCTTCCCCATTCCCCGCGAGCTCCCCCCCTTCGTCCCCCCCGTGCGGCGCGTCTTCCCCACCCCCCGCGAGCTCCCCCCCCCCCGCCGTTCTCCCCTCACCCCCCGACGTCCCCCCCGAGCTCCCCCCCGCCGTCCCCCCCGTGGGCTTCCCAACCGCCGTGCCCGACTTCCCCAACGCCCGTGGGCTTCCCCCCCGCCGCTCGGCATCCCCACCCCACCCGCTGTGGGCTTCCCCACCGCCCCCAACGTATCAGGATCCTGATCGCGGGCGTTCGCGATGCAGCTCGCTCGCGATCTCCTTCCTATTCCTCCCAGTTCTGTAATCCAACCTATGATAAACAAAACTTTCATATCTCCTTCTTCTAACCGCAAAACTTATCTTTTGGTGCGATCTATCTTTCAAATCTTTCATATCTCTCCTATCTGTTGATTATAAAAAAATATTTCAATATCAAGTTACCCTCTCTTCCCTTTCATTGATTTATACTATTTTTCTTTTATTAATCTGAACCAAAAAAAAATCATTACAAGTGTTAGAAGAACAATAATGATTATTGTAGCTGATTTTATTTCATTCCTATTTTTTACTGTGAACCTATATTGAAGCTCTATTTTTTGGTTTCTAGCTGCATACCATATATTTTATTTGAGAATAAATCCTATTATATATTTTTGTTATATTCATGATAAAGAAACAGGCCTCTCGTCATAGAACCAAATGCATTTCCTAATAAATACAGGATTATAAAGGCTATCACATTAATAAATGTATCTCAATTCTTTTCATCTACTAAGTTTTATTTTGCTTATATACCCTTCTAAATATAGAAAATTGTATGAATATCCTTGTAAAGTTACTATTTGCTTGTATACCCTTAAAAAAATTTCTATTTGCACGCCTAACCATTAAGGGTATTTTAGTCATTTTAATTTGAAACTGCTAATTTTTTAACGGCGTTAGATGACATGGGTATATATGCAAAAATAAGAATAAAAAAGGGTAGAACAGCAAAACAAGTATTTTACGAGGGTATACATGCAAATATTAATTTTGGAAGGATATTCACGCAAAATCCGATATTTAGAAGGGTATCCATGCAAAAAACCCTTGTTTTTAAAACTTTACCTTTTGTTTTGAAAATAGGTTAGTAAAGTTCCCAGTTGACTAGGCTTCGGTTAGATGTCCTGACAACCTTTCTTTTCAAAGAGTTAGGCTAAAAATCTTAAATAGGAATCATGATGTAATCTTTTTTTCTTATGATTAAGACATGATAAGCTATATTTTCATGTAAACACCAAAACATGTACTAAGTATGTTTCCAAATTTTCAAACTATTGGGTAATTGAGGTTTATGGCAAACTCAATGAGAAAATGGTTCCTTTGTATCTCGGTCGTGAGGACTTTACAATTCACCAAGTGATTGCACTAAAAAGAAAATTAAAAGAAATACCAAAGAGGAACTAGATCAAAAGAAAGAAATTAGATAAACCTTCATTAGTCGTATTTTATATATCGGTAGCTTAAAAAATTACATAAATGATTAATTAGACCAAAATAAATTTTGGAGCAGGTTGGACCTTATAGAGCGAGTAAAAAGAAAAACATACCTAGAAGAATTTTGCAACTGAGGAAATGGTTAAATTTAGCAATAACTACCTTTGGACAGTGGCTACTAATAGATTTCTATATGAATAATGTCCTTCTAAGTATTCAAATAAATAGTTATGGCAGTTAATTGCAAAAATAACATCTATTGAAAGTTATTTCATACAAAACTTTCTTGCGGTGCTTATCCTAATAAGGATGACATATCATTTTTTGAATGACATAAAAAAATTAGGTTTACACATTCTTTATTAATTTGCGTTATTCGATGCACCCTATTTTGGCCTTGCCAATTAGATATATAGAAATTCAAAGTTACTAAATAAATCCTAATAACATTTACCAAAAATTAATGAATTATAATATTTTAGTTTATAATTAATAATATTCCAAGTATATATCTACTAAAAATCTTATTTGATATGGTCGTGATATAAAGTGGAGCATGATTGCCATATGTCTCAATAAGTAGATTGCACTAAGGATAGACCCCTCTATAAAAAGGTCAACAGAGTCCAAGAAATGCAGGACAAGATGAGATTGGGAATAGAGATACTCACTGGTAGGTTTTTCTATATAGAGGTGGGAGATGAAGAAACTGTTAGTGGTTTGAAGAGAGAGATCGCAAAGAAAGAGGAATTTGAAGAAAGTAGGCTTTTGCTCACGCATAACAATGGTTGTCTGATGAAGGAAGATCAGCGCAGCCTTGTTGAATATGGTTGTTATGAAGGCTGTATTCTTTATCTCAACTTTTTGCCGATTGATGGTTCTCCTAGGCCCACACCCTCTGAAGATTGTGTGACTATCGATTTTAAAGAATCTTAAAGGTATTCTACTTTTATTGACTTTTACATCATGTTTGAAAGGACCTTGTAAGAAGAGTCAATCTTTCAAATTTAGTAATGTTATTTTAAGATTGAAACTTTGGTTTGAGTTAGAGCATACTACTAATTGATTTGGTATATTAGTTGTTAATTTCTTTGACTTTTGGTTTGATAAATATTTTTCCTGGATGTTCATATTTTTGAAGCCAATAGCATAGTTCTATTTTTCTAGTCCAATGGTACTAATAATGTGCCACAATTATTGATTACAAGTGGCAAAATATATGTAACTTTTTATAAATTCAATGTTTTTTTTTATGCCAAGTCTATTTTGTCCCTATTTTCTTTCATGCTCTTGCTCGTACTTTTTATGATGGAGACTTTGGAATTTAAGAAGGGGATGAAAGACAAGGGCCATCAATATTCAATGAGAGAGACTCAAAGTCTTGTGTATGATAGAAAGAGGAGGTGAAGGCTACTAGTATCTACTTCCTAATATCTCCAATCCTTAGCACCTCCTCTTCTCAAATCCCATGTATTTCTTCTTTCATTTGAAATACTTATCTTCCTATCTCTCTCTCTTCTTGTCACATCTCCCTTCCTTATCTCTTTTCCTTAACAAGCACTTTCGCTAATTCCTCTTACATAATCAACACACCCCTTTTTGAAATCCCATGATCTTGCTCTTTCCTCCCTCCTCCCTTCCCTTCTCTCACCCTTTCCTTTTTAATTTTTGTGGTTAAACGTTTGAGTCCTCTATGAATGTTCTTTCCTATGTTCAATTTGTGATTCTATGAAGTTTTAATCTTTACTCCTTACTCCAGTAATTTTAAGGTATCAAAATTTTTCACTCTAATTCAACTGTCTTCTACTTAAAATTTGCATTTCAATCTGTTTCTTTCCATATTATTGTGTTGTATAGAAGTTTCATCCTTAGCTATGATAGGTTGATACATAATGATAGATGGTGAATAGAGATCTATAATAGTGAGAGAAATACTAGTCCTAGGTTTCAATTTTTTTTAGTTACAACAGATTTAGAGAGCGAGTCTTGGTGCAATGGTATAAGATTACTCCATTATGACTTTAGGTTCCATAGGTTAAAAATACGGAAGCAACGCCTCTGCACACAAGGGTAAGGCTGTATATATCTAACCCTCTCCATACCTTATAGTGGGAGGATCCTCATGCATTGGGGTCCCCTTAATAATAATGGATAGTATTGGTAAACAAACCACCTATTTATCCTTTGTATAACTAAGGGACAAGATTTAATTGTACAATTAATTCTTTTTTTAAGTATCTATACTACTACAAAACTCAATTTTTTTATAGAAATTCATCTAGACAATTTATAAATATATTGTTTATTTTGGCTTGTACATATCTTAGAATTTTCAACTAACTGCATTCAACATGCAACATTCTATGTACAATATAGAATAGCCTATCATAGCAATAATTCATATTTGTACTTAAGGATGCTTGGTATGTCATTTATGTATTTCTATAAAGTATATTCCAATACCTTCTTATTTTAAGTTATTTTTGATTGTGACACATTCATCAAAAAAGATGGTTTATAGACGAGTTGCTTGATTAGATTAGGTTATAACAATTAGTTTGGTAACTGAGTTTAATTTTTGAACTAGGTGTTCAATTTTGGAGTAGATTTTGATTTTATGGGGTAAAATTATCGTTTGAAAAATACAAATAAAAATTATTTTGTCGAATTGGATGTCTATTTTTTATCAATTAGTTAGGAATTAGTATATGTTAGAGTATAGTTTTTTGTAATATTTTATTTTATAGTAGGAAGGCAACAAATGAGAGTCCATACTTGGACATAATTTCTTCTTTCTTAGTCTAGAAAGCAACAATAGCATCTAAACAACAATAGTTTGTAGTGACATGCAGTGTCATATCGAATCCTAAGTAAAGGACTTAAGATTTCTTTCATTATAAGTACTTGGCCATAACTGGCTATATTGATGGTTGCATAGTCCACTACCTATAGTTAATCATAACCCGTACATGTATGCTCTAGAAAAGTTTAGAGGAGAATAGAGAGGGAGCTTTTCTCCAAACTATTATTTTTTAATAATTTCATCTATATAACAATAAAATCTAAATAGCCTTTCTCTAGTTTTTTCATAGAGACTCCACAACTCCCTCTCCTTTTCAAGCATCCCTTAGCCCTAGCCTCATTGCTATTTTTTTTTTAGCCGAGAAGCCTCCTCTCCCTGTGCCCTTCTCTTTTCTTCCCCTCGCCCCTATTCTCTCCCCCCTTCCTCCTTTTTCTTTCTTACGTGTTGTCTTGGCAAACCTCATGTCCATGGTAATAGTAGTTTCGCCATCATAAATATTTGGTGGTTTGAGGCAACATGTTCAGGTTGAAAATATTTTTTTCTATCACACATATTACCATCTCATCTCTCTTTAGCTCCATGACTTGTGGCAATGGCTTGATGATTGGAGATTTCGCGTGGTCACCATTATTTGTGTAATGGCTAGATAATGACCTACTAACACAACCGATTAGATCAGCCCAATTAGAAGATTCTAAACCTCAACCTAAACCAACCTTATCCCTCTCTCTCTGCGTTTCTTTTGGTTCACACGTTTGCCTACCGCTACTCATGGTCACTTTTCTCTCATAATTCTCTCTTCAATCTACCATTTCTCTTTTACACATAACCTCTTAACCAAGCCCTCTTCCTCTCTCTATCTCCCTTGTAATCTCTCTCTCATAACTCTTTTTCTCATCTCTCTTCCATTTCTTTCTCACAGATCTTACCTTGCTCTTTTTTATGAGTTCTTTCACAAGAATGGGGAACTAGAATAACACATATTGAGGAAATATAGGGAGAGGAGCCCCTGTTATGTGATAACCATTTTTAAAAGTTGGGCAATTGCTATTGAGGATAACTTATATATATGCTCATTTTGAAGCTAACTTTGGGACCCACATTTTTGTACTAAATATTTATTGATTTGGTCAATATATGGGTTAAAATGGGCTGAAAATTTGGCATAAGTTCTATATTTAGCATGATTTTGGAGACATAACTTGATGTATACATATCCATTTAGGATGAAAAATACCTATTTCAAGGTGACTTCGAGAATTTATGCTTTGAGCTTTGGCTAATTTGATCACTACAGGAGATCGAAAATATAACTAAGATCTCTTGGCAAGATTAATTTGTAGGATTGGACAATTCAATAGAAATATAGATTGTTGGGATATGGTAATTTTAATTATATGGTGCTTGTGCAATGTTCAATAAGAAGTGTGAGTGTACTGTAGATAGAGTTGCAATCACTTTATTTTGCTATATATTTATGAGTATATGTGTAACAATCTAGACCCCATCCAAAAAGGCTAGACTTAAGATAGGATGGCAGCTGGCCAGATATATTCGGATACCCAAACTATCTCGAACCCTAATAGGATCTATTTAGCAAAGCCCTATAGGATTTGGAAAGGGTTTGGGATTTAAAATTAAAACTTGTTAAGGTTCGGGCTGTAGGATTTTAAATGCATTTAGATACAGATAAGGCAAATTTTGCAGGTACCCTACCCCTTGCCATTCCTACCTTAAGGTATTATTAAGTACCTAAGATCTATCCGATTCATATCTAATGTAGGACTAAAGACACACCCACAAGGGTCCTCAAAAACTCCCCCAGTTTAAGCCTTGGCATCTGCATCAGGATAAAAGTTTAAATCTATTGCAAATCTAATTATAAGTACCACAAATCTAATTTACAAATTCCACAATTAGCTTGTAGTCAACCTAATAGACGCATGTTGCAGTGTTCTCTTATCCACATGGACCATTGGTTAGATCTACTCTGATACTATTTGTAACAATATAGGATCTTACTAAAAAATGCTTGTCAAAAAGGTGTTATTTGGGTTCTTTGATATTGAATAAGTACCCAAGATTTACCTAGTAGATATAAATATGAGACTAAACACATGCCCACATGAATCTTCACATACTCCCTTGTTTAAACCCTAGTATCTTGCCAAGCTCATGGTCTAAATCTATTCAAATCTAATTACAAGTACCACAAATCTAATCACAAACACTTATGGTCAACCTAAAATGGACCCATGTTGCAGCTGTCTCTTAGTCTATATGGGTCATAGGCCGGATCTGCTTTGATATAATTTGTAACAACACAGTGCCTCATCTAAAAAAGCTAGTCGTAAGAAGTTATTAAGTATCCAAGATCAACGTAGTGCATAGCCAATAAGAGACCAAACACATGCCTCCATGGATCCTTACAATATGAGTTCTCATTTATTTAATTAATTTTGTATTGGCATTATTATTTTGATATGTTGAGGTGTTGAGATATTTTTTGTTGTTCACAAGTATTTTTGAGGCAAGTTCTCTCTTTATGTACTCTTTAATCTATTAGAATTTTAGAATTGTATTTTTCCTATAAGACACTTTTTTGTGGAAGTTTTATTACATGTTTTATTGAAGTGGTTGCATTCTTCGTATTAGTGAGTGTATACATAATGTAGTTCACATGGCATGGGATCAATTATGTATAAAAGGGATTATAGAATAAAAACTTCATGAGTTTTTGATAGTGAGTTTTATTGATAGATTTAATTGTGTTATTATTATTGGGACTATTGTTATGGATTTTTGTGTGACATTTTTATAGTTGATTGATGCCTGTTATTAGGCAAATCATGACAACCGATTGAAGCCTATCATGGGGCAAATCATGATCGTGTAACAGAAGATGCTTGACATAGGGTGAATCATGACATTGGTTGCCTAATATCATGAAGAAAATGGACAACAAACTGCAAGTTTAATAAGTTATTTATCATGATGTATTATTTAAACATGTTCAAACTTGGAAATTGTAAATTATTTTAGCTATTGAGTTAGTGGTAATCTTCATATTGTATGCATGGCCATTATTTGTGTATTATCATACTTCTATACTTGCTATTTTAATAAAACAAAATGTATATTGAATTGGGTTTTTTTTTTAAATTGGTGAATTTCTCTTTAAATTGAAGTGTGTACAATTAAGAATTTATTCGTTGTTAAGCTTATAGCTTTCTTCTTTTCCAGATGAACGAATCAGTAAAACTCAGTTGTCTCGAGGATGCAGTTGGAGTATTATCAAACTTTCTTTCATTTGAGACCTTGTTGGTCAGAATCTTGTATTGTAGTTGTTCGACTGGTATTATATCATCATGTGGAACTATTATTTAATCCATACCAAATGTTGGTATCGTTATGCTTGTGTTAAATATATTTTTTTATTACTTTAAGATTTGGATGCTCATAGACCTTAAGCTAGGTTATGTGCAGGAAGTTATTTAGATCCTTTCCATATATATCTTTGTCTAGCTGACATTGTATTTAGTTGATTGATAGATTAGGCTTGAGATACTTTACAGGGCTGAGCCTTGCGAGGTGTCTACCCTGTCGGCAGTATCATGTTAGGGCATGATAGATGGTGTTTAATCGTTGGTGGTAGTAAGGATGCCAGTTTCGACATGTTTTTGATTAGATTTTTAAATTTGACTGGTTCAAATTTGAATTTCAAATTGATGGATATTATAGTGCTCTGGGGTCCCCTCAAACCAAGACTCATAGGTACCACTAGATTTGAGATAAATATATATTACTATAGAAGGAGTTTTAGAAGAAAATCATGTTCGAATTGTGGTTACCAATCGACAACATTAGAGTGGCTATTTAAATCCCCACTAATGGCTATGACTATGCCACTAGATGACTGTACTTAACTAGAATTAAGCTAAACAAGAAATTTCAATAAGGATATATGTGGACTTTTGGCTAGGTGGTATATCGGGTAAAAAATTAGCCCCAGCTTTAGGTCGGGCTTTAGGCTTGGTTTAAAAGGTCTCAGGATTGAATTCAGGTTTAGATTATGGAGGCCAAACAGAAATCAGGCCTAACCTGAAGCTCGCCACTAAACTCCGCCCCCCACCCATCCTGATCCCACTCCCTTGATAAATTATTTGTTAGACTAAGTTCATATGGACTAGTCCAACCAGAAAGCAACACGTGGAATAGTAATTACTTTTTCCTCTTTTTTTTTCTTTATATGTGTAATAGCAATATGCACCATGATGAATTTAGCAGCAGTGCAAAGTGTACGCGGTTCAACTAATAAGGTTTCCTAAAATGCTTATCTAGGGTGCTATAACTAGGCCTTGACTGTGCACTAGGATGTTACCAACAGTATTAGTACCCTAATAAAGCCATGTTTTACATATGCCATACCTCTTTGAAGTATTGATAAAGTATTTTTATTTTATTCTTGGATGTTTTTGGACAATTGACAATAGCATGTGATGCCTATTTGGTATTAGGTATCCAAGATCTATAGGAACAAATAGGAAACATTGTTGTTTGATGGATAATTGATGGAGAACAAAGACTCCAGATCCCTATTCCTTAAAACTATGTTTGGATGGTGAAATGGGAATGGAATAAGCTAGTTATTCTATCTTATTCCATGTTTCGTTCACAACCAAACACTCCTACTTGGCCATTTAGTATAGGCCAATTTTGTCCCCAAAAAAAAAAAATCTACCTCAAGGTCCCTAGAACCATGCGGTGAATGAACTCGAGGTTCCAGAGCTTCCTGGCTTATCAAGGTCCCCAGATCGCCTCTAACCATTGCCTGCTCCTGAACTCTATAGCATATTACATCAGCCATCGACCCCCGTTCTTCTTTAAGAAGATGTGGTTGTCGTACCCCAAATCTTGGAACATTGTCTGAGAGGCTTGGACGATGCCGGTGCGAGGTGATGTCATGTAGAGGGTTTCGTGCAGGCTGGAGCTTACCAAGCGCAGACTCCGCAGGTGAAACTACAAGGTAGTAGAGGATATAATTAGAAGGCCAGAGGAGGTGGAGGTGTCTATTGCTGAGCTTTTGGGGAGGGAGGATAGTATGGGTGGGCTGCCGGAGGCCGACTTGGGTGTACTGCGACACAAACTCGCCATGCACCACTCCTTACTAAGGCAGCAGGAGATGTTCGGGAGACCGAAGTCCCAGATCCCATGGATGAAGGAGGGCAACAGGAACACCCGCTTCTTCCACCGGAGGACCATCATTAGGAGGTAGAGGAGTATGATTCGTTCCTTAATGTTTTTCAGCAATTTAGTTGTCTAGTTGTTTTGTTGTCTGATTCTAGTTCTGTCTTCTTCATGATCAGCAGCCATCTGTCTCCGCTTAAATTTCATGATTCAATTCCATTTGTCAATTCATACATCCCAATCCTAATTCGGAGTCAAGAAAAGTAGAATACTAAGTAAAAGGTGGGAAAACAGGATTATTTGTAAAGGTAATTGCTGTAGAATTCTATAGCAAGAGCTGAACTTTTCGTTCTAATTATCGTAGTTGGAAGATGGAGATCAAAAGAACACGCCGTGACAGTCTTGAATAGTGGAATACTAAGTAAATGGTGGAAAAAATGGGATTATTTCATGAAGATACTTGTATGAAATTCTACGGCAACAGTTGAAGTTTTGGCTGCAATCATCGATGTTGTAAGATGGAAATCAAAAGAACGGAGAATAAATTTGGTATTCAACACAGAAATATAGAGAACTGTCTTGTGTTGGAGCTTGATGAATGGTAGAATTGGCACCCGATTCTCACCCACAAGCAGGGGAACAAAATCTCTTGTATAAATGGATGAAGTGGATGAACCTAGGGAAATGCTTGAGAGCATTTTTTATGCTGTGCATACAAGTGGATGTATGCACACCACAGAATTCTGGTGTATATAACATGAAAGGTAACTGCATGGACTTTTTTTTGCCTACTGCTTCAGTCTATTCTAGGGGTGCAATTGAGCCGAGCTGAGTTGAGCGCATGCATATGCATTTTTTCTTACTCGAGCTCGACTCGAGCTCGGTAGTAGGTAAGTGGAGTCGAGCTCGGATCCGACTCGAGCTCAAGCAACCCGTTTGCGCCCCTAATCCATTCAGAGACAGACTTATGAATAGACTCGAGATGCACTTGTCTCTTTGAAGAACAATTTAACAATATTGAAGGCACGCACCATCTTGGAAAGGTGATCCACAAGAACAAAAACAGGATCCAATCCCTCTGTGTTCTTCTGGCAATTCCAAGAACACAATCTACATCATGCTTCATCTTGGACCAAGAGTAGCCACTGTAGACCAAAGCAAATATTTAGTCCTTGCCGAAGTGACCTTGTCCATGGAGCCCCTCAATGATCTTCTCCCTCAATGAGCAGTTTGGAATGCAAAGCTGGACTCCTCTAAATATATGACCATCTTTTACTTTGTAGTCAAGGCCTCTTGCAAGACTACACTTCAGCCATCAAGCTCTTTAAACACTGGTCCTCTGCATACGGATCTCTGAAAGAGTCCAAACCAATCGCTCGGACCTTCATGACAGTAAGCAGTCATGCCCTCCTCCTAGAAGCAAAAAACTACCCAATTCAAAGATCCTAACCTATGCTTTGGAGGTGGTACTCCTGCAGACAGAAAATTCACCTAACTGACACACCGATTACCCGGCATATCCTTCCCTTGAACATTCCTCAAAGTCTCCTGATCGATGAGTAGAATAAACACTTGATGTCAAAGCCTCTAATGCCAGAGAGCTTGAACAACCACATAAAATTAAGCATCATGAGTAGGTGAATATAGCTTCTCAATGAAGAATGTTATGTGCCTTCCTTCTTGACTGAGAATATATAGGTCCAACTTCCTTTGAAGAAGCATCACACTCCACCACAAAACTTCATTGAAATTAGGAAGAGCTAAAGACTGGTGTGGCTCAAATCTCTTGATTTTGATTTTGTCCAAGCTCGCCGGCCCTCTGGTGTCCATTGGAAAGACTTTCCCTTCGAACAATCAATGGTTGGTGCCATCAAACTGCGAAATCCTCGAAACTGTGGTGCCATGCATCCATGGCAACTACATATCACCGAACTTCTTCAAAATACTTTTACTCAATCGAAAACAATACCAAACATCCACTATCTATGGTTATATCACTTCCCTTCTGGAACCAAGAAAGCTTATAAGGCCAGGGATGCTTCTCTATAGGTAGAGTTACTTTGTAATAGCCTCTTGAGATGTGACATTCTCCTAGCTTTTCCTATTCATTACGACCTTGCAAACTTAGCCATAAGACTATTTCTGACAACAAGCGACTTCTGTACATCAATATCTCCCTTCAATCCCCTTCATCTCCTACATTGTCAACTTCATCATAGGTTGGGCCCATATCATCCTCATGTACATCAGATCCTTCATTACCTTCAACTAATAGCTATTATTTTGGAGGAAAAATTGAAATTTTGTGCACTTATTTCATGTATGAGCTATCTTTCCATAACTGTAACAACGGAGATTTGAACCACTATCTTGAGTCTTTTTGGCCACCTCGGCATGGTAGGATATCAGGTCTTCCTCGACTAGGATTTCTTTAAACATCAGCTCCATGCATCTCTTTTGATCTACTATCTTGTCCTCTAGATTGGAACATCCTTTGGTTTTGCTGCTTCTCTTCAATAATAGCATGATCATATGCCTCATGCACAGTCCAAGTGCAGATTGAGGGTGTCTTGGATTGATTGGTGCAGCCCACCTATGTATATGTGTTGACCCCCTAATGGATTTTGATGAATACAAAACACTAGAGTATAATTCCATTTATCTTAACAATTTAATTGAGGATTTCATGTATTTTATTAGGAATATTGTTAAGAAATGTCTAGGCAAGTTTCCATGATTTTTAAGGACTTATTAAAGAATTTTTGAGATGAAAGAAAAAGTTCAGGGACAGCCGAGACGTCTCCGGGTTGTCTCAGAGACGTCTCTGGCACAAACATGAAGAACTGGCACGTCTGGAGACGTCCCTGGCACCTGCCGAGTCGTCCCCGCGATAGCGGAGTCGACTCTCTCAGTAGCGGAGTCGACTCTCTCAGTGGAGGCAGAAAGGCAGTTTTCAAGAGATATGCGCGAGACGTCCCCACCGTACGCGGAGTCGTCCCCGCAAGTAAAAAGCAGACTTCCCGAATCGTCCCCAAGATAGCGGAGACGGCTCTCTCAGGGTTTTCCAGAGAATGACTTTTTCGGTGATAAGGCAGCAGAGACGTCCCCTGAATGAGCGGAGTCGACTCTCTCAGGGAATTCCAGAAGACATGTTTTTCTGAGATAAAGAAGCGGAGTCGTCCCCGAGGCAGCGGAGTCGTCCCCATTCAAAAAGTGCAAACAAGCCGAGACGTCCCCGTAAAGTGCAGAGACGACCCTCTCAGCAAATCAGAAAGGCAAGGATTCAAACGGTACAATTCCAGAGTCGTCCCCGTAAAGAGCCGAGTCGTCCCCAGACAACGTAAAAAGTAAAATCTTGTAGCCGAGACGTCTCTCGTTGAAGCAGAGACGTCCCCGGAGCGCCTGGGACGCGACTGACAGCTTTTACAGGTTTGGTTTGAATTTCAAATCTCTTTTACTTTATCTCTAACGGCTATATTTGCTTTTTGAGCTATAAAAGGGAGCTCTTAAGTGCTTCTCAACAACTCTTTACCAACCCAAAGCTACATCATTTAAGAGAGAAGCAAGAGAAAGAAGTTCAAGGGAGTGAGTGCATTCATGTGAAGAAATCAAGTGCTTTCAAGCTTCCCAAGTGATTTCAAGCTCAACCACTCTCTTCCGCTCGGGATTCAAAGCTCATACTCAAGCCTACGCGATCCACATCGGAAGAATCATCATTTTTCCACGCTTCCAACGGCAAAAGGATTCTTCCGGGTTCTATTGTTTATCATTGTCATATTTGCTTATTTAGAGCTTTCTAATTGTTTGTAAAACTCCTTCAATATTGTGCTTGTTCCAGTCAAAGGACTTGGAACAAGGGAAAGGCGTCCCAAGCCTAGGTTAAATTGGGGGTTTTAGGGTTCGTTGTTAGCCCGGTGTAAAACAACGAGTTGGGTAGTGCACTCGCAAAACTACCGGACTCTAATCTTGGATTATAGTGAAAATTCCCAAAGGTGCTTTGGGGAGTGGATGTAGGAGCAGTGGAAGCTCCGAACCACTATAAAACCTTGTGTTTGCGATTGACTCTTCTCATCCCTCTATCTTTACTTTAGTTCATACATTTGCGTGTTTTACTCTTAATTAGGCAAAAAGTTTTAAAACACCCAATTCACCCCCCTCTTGGGTGACCATCTCTAGGCAACAAGTGGTATCAGAGCGGGTGCTCTGTATAATTCTTGAAGACCTAACCGTCTTAGCTAAAGATCTAGATGGGAACACCCTTTAACAATGTTCCTGCTGAGGGGCAGGCAACCAATAGACCTCCACTCTTCAATGGGACAAATTATACCTATTGGAAGACTAGAATGAAGATTTTCATTCAAGCACAAGACTATGCCTTGTGGAGGGTTATACTTAAGGGACCACAAGAACCATCACACATGGTTAATGGCATTCAAGTTCCCAAACCTGAGGAGGAGTGGGATGAGAATGATGATAGGATGGCTCAACTCAACTCTAGAGCCATGAACTCATTATTTTGTTCTCTAGATGTAAATGAGTTCAATAGAGTCTCCACATGTAGTTCCGCTAAGAAAATATGGGATAGGCTTGAAGTTACCCACGAGGGTACAAATCAAGTCAAAGAGTCTAAAGTGAACATTCTAGTTCACAAGTATGAGTTGTTTAAGATGGAACCCAATGAAACCATCACATGTATGTTTACACGCTTTACCGATATAATTAATGGTCTAAAGAGTTTGGGTAAATCTTATACTAACCCGAAACTTGTAAGTAAAATTCTCAGGTCTTTGCCGAAAGCATGGGAAGCAAAGGTCACGGCGATCGTAGAAGCCAAAGACCTCAACACTTTGGGACTAGAACAACTATTGGGCTCATTGATGACGCATGAGCTCACAATGAAGCAACATGAAGAAGAGTTGCCAAAGAAGAAGACAATCGCACTCAAGGCTACTTCGAGTGTAGTTGAAGAAGAAAGTAGTGAGAGTGAAGAAGGAAGCGAAGATGAGGACTTAGGTTTGATAGTTAGGAAGTTTTAAAAAAATTCATGAGGAAAAGGAAACCCTTCCCAAAGAAAAAGTTTGGAGGGAGAAATGATTGGGAAAAATAAAAAGAAAAAGAAAGAGACCCAATCATATGCTATGATTGCAAGAGACTGGGACACATTCGTTCCGAATGCCCTCAACAAAAGAAGTATTTTGGAAAGAAGAAGAAGAAGGCATTGAAGGCAACATGGGATGATAGTGACACATCATCCTCCGAGGAAGAGAAGGAAGAGACCGCCAATTTGTGCTTCATGGCGTTCGAAGACGACGAGGTATGTCAAAACCCAACTATAAATTTTACTTTAGAAGAATTATATGAAGCTTTTCAAGAACTTATGGGTGATTGTAGTATGTTAGGAGCAAAGAACAAAGAATTAAAAATCTCCAATCAAAAACTGAAGGAAGATATTGAAAACCTATTAATTGAAAAGGAGAGCGTTAAAAATATTAACACTACTAACCTAGAAATCAAAAATTCAAAACTTAGCATTGAAAATGAAAAGGCAAAAACACTAATTAAGGAACTAAATCTAAAAGTAAAATCCCTATTCGATAATAATACATCACTTGCACAAAATGTTGAATCTCTTGAAAAAGATAAGGAAGAACTAGTTAAAGAAAATTTGAACCTTAAGAATGAGGTACATAAGTACAAACCAATTGTTGAAAAATTCACACAAAGCTCTGAAAAATTAAATCTTATTCTTTCAAATCAAAGAGCTATTTTTAATAAAGCCGGATTAGGATATAAAACTAACAAGCAACAAAAGTATCTAAAGAATTTCTTTGTAAAAGCAAAAGATATAAAAACTGAAAAACCTACATGCTTTCATTGTGGAAAGAATGGACATAAAGCCTACTCTTGTATTCAAAGAAAGATCCAAACTAACAAGAGTATATTTGTAAAAGCTAAAAACATAACTAAAGTATGGGTGCCTAAGGGAACCAACTACACTAACCACGAAGGACCCAAGAAAACTTGGGTACCTAAGAGCTTCACATGATCATTTTGCAGGTATGCCTTGCAGCCGGGAATAAAAAGAGAATGTGGTATCTTGATAGTGGTTGCTCAAGGCATATGACCGGTGACAAGAGTCTCTTCGTCACCTTGAAATCAAAAGAAGGAGGAGTAGTCACATTTGGAGACAATGCTAAAGGCCGAATCATTGGTGTTGGTAAAATCTCCATATCACCCTCCTCATTTATTGATAATGGTATTGTTAGTTGAATGGACTACAAACATAATTTATTAAGTATAAGTCAATTTTATGACAAGGGCTTTAAAGTGTTCATTTGAATCATCCACTAATGCATAATTAGTAGTCCAATTGACAATGAGATCATACTCACAGGACATAGGCATGGAAATGTTTAACATGGTAGATCTTGATGATCTCACCATGAAGGATGGCCAATGTCTTGTAGCCATGAATTCCAAAGTCAATGAGACTAGTTGGTTATGGCATCGTAGGTTAGGGCATGCTAGCATGGATTTGAATCTCTAAATTAATTACAAAGGATCTAGTCAAAGGACTACTACAAAATAGACTTTGAAAAGAATAAAATTTGTGCTGCATGTCAATTAGGAAAACAAACAAGCAAGTTCTTTCAAGTCTAAGAACATAGTCTCAACATTCAAAACCCTTAGAACTAATTTCACATGGATTTGTTTGGACCCACTAGAACTGCTAGTCTAGGGGGTAAGAAATTTGGTCCTTGTAATTGTTGATGATTTTTCACGTTTTACATGGGTTTCATTTCTTGCACACAAGATGAGTCCTTTTCCGCTTTTATCAAGTTTCATAATAGGGTTTCGAATGCAACTCAATCTTAAACTAAAAAGCAATTAGGAGTGATCATCGGTACCGAGTTTGAAAATCAGTATTTTGAAAAATTCTGTGAAGAAAATGGTATCAATCACAATTTCTCACGGCACTAGGACACCCCAACAAAATGGGGTGGCAGAAAGAAAGAATCGCACACTAGCAGATATGGCTCGTACCATGTTGTGCGAATCGAATCTACCAAAGTATTTTTGGGCTGAAAGCAATAAATACTTCATTGTCATATTTAAATCGTGCTTTAGTTTAGATCCATCTTAAAGAAAACACCTTATGAGTTGATAAAAAAGTAAGGAAACCAAATATAAGTTATTTTCATGTTTTCGGTTGTCGATGCTTTATTTTAAACAATGGAAAGGACCAATCTAAGTAAAATTTAGTGCTAAATCAGATGAGGGATCTTCTAGGTTATTCCTCATCTAGTAGAGCATACAGGGTCTTCAACACAGAGAACATTCTCGTTGTTTGAAGAAATCCATTCATGTTGGTTTTTTGATGAAGCTAATGGAGATTCTTCTAGAAAAGAAGAAGATGGTGATGCAGGTATCTTGAAGACCGAATGAAAGAATTCTCCATACAAGACAAACAACCAATGAGGATGAGAATCAAAGAAGATACAACATCAGCAAGATGAAGAAGATCAACCTCCATCAAGAAATCAAGATCTTCCTAAGGAATGGAGGTATGCACATGGTCATCCAAAGGATCTAATCCTTGGTGATCCTTCACAAGGTATAAGAACTAGATCCTCTCTAAGAAATACTAGTAATTATCTTACTTTCGTTTCACAAATAGAGCCTAAATCACTAGAAGAAGCTGAAAAAGATGATTAATTGGATGAATGCTATGCAAGAAGAATTAAACCAATTTGAAAGAAATGAAGTTTGGACTCTAATGAAAAGACCCTAATGTTTTCAATCATAGGCACGAATGGGTATATAAAATAAACTAGATGAAGATGGGATATAAAAAACAAAGCTAGGCTAGTGGCAAAGGATATAATCAGGAGGAAGGAATAGACTTTGATGAAACTTTTGCTCCTGTTGCTAGATTAGAGGCTATTAGAATTACTTTTGGCATATGCATGCTTATGGATTTTAAACTCTATCAAATAGATTGTAAAAAGTGCCTTTTAAATGGTTATATATGGAGGAAGTTTATGTAGGACAACCTCCAGGTTTTGAAAATCACTTACATCCAGATTATGTGTATAAATTGCATAAGCATTGTATGGACTTAAGCAAGCCCTAGGGCATGGTATGAAAGATTAAGTAATTTCCTAATTGAAATAAATTTAAGAGAGGAAATGTAGACAAAACCCTTTCATTAAAAGAAAAGGAAATGACTTATTGCTTGTGCAAATTTATGTGGATGATATAATTTTTGGTGCTACTAATGATAGTCTTTGTCAAGAGTTTGCCAAGCTTATGCAGGGAGAATTTGAAATGAGCATGATGGGTGAGCTCAACTTCTTCCTTGGGCTACAAATAAAACAATCAGAGGAAGGCATCTTCATCAGTCAGTCCAAATACATCAAGGAAATGTTGGAAAAATTCAAGATGAAGGATGCAAAGGAAATCAGCACACCCATGGGCTCAAGTTGCAAGCTTGACAAAGATGAAAAAGGTAAAAGTATAGACTGCAAATTGTACAGAGGTATGATAGGCTCTTTACTTTACCTTACCGCTAGTAGACCAGATATATTATTCAGTGTTTGTATGTGTGCTAGATACCAAGCATGTTAAGGAATCACACCTGCAAGCTGTTAAAAGAATTTTTAGATATCTAGTAGGGACATCTAATGTTGGCTTATGGTATTCTAAACAATCTGACATAAATTTAATTGCTTATTCCGATGCTGATTTTGCCGGGTGCAAACTCGACAGAAAAAGCACAAGTGGCACATGTCAATTCTTGGGTGCTAATTTGGTTTCTTGGTTTAGCAAGAACAAAATTCAGTTGCCTTGTCCACAGCTGAGGCTGAGTACATTGCAGCTGGAAGCTGTTGTGCCCAAGTCCTTTGGATTAAGCAACAACTTGAAGACTTCGGTATCAAAATGAATAATATACCAATTAAATG